>NC_051176.1:53373008-53673008 GCF_013339695.2 Rhipicephalus sanguineus
TAGACTTTGTGAAAAAATAAAATAAAATGAATATGCGAAAAAGATAATTTATAGTAAAGAAAAAAAAGACGTTTGGGCAATTTTGATCTTTTTCCTGTTTTTTAATGAAATGTTAATTAGAGGATTGTTAAATTATAGAATTAAATAAATAAGCAATTACAGAAATTTAAGTAAGGGAATGAAATGATATCTTTCTACTTATAATATTAACATGGCAGTCTCTTTGTTTCTTTAATATAAATGAATATGGCATCATGTATGCCCCTGTTGCATTGCCCTAGTGCCGACGCCCCCAGGGAGAGTAATGCCGATGTGGAAAGCTCAAGGCCAAGTTTTTGAAAAGGAGGTTTTAGAAATCTTTGCCTTATGTTTTGGTATCTTCGACATTCTGTGAAGTAGTGCTCTATTGTTTCTGCTTGATTACAATAATTACAGTTAGGGGAAGGAACGAAACGAGGCCTGTGTAGGTAAAAATTTAGTGACCGGTATTCTGCATCGCAGTCTAGTTAACGTTACTTCCAATTGCCTTGTACTACACGATGTGCTATTCCACGAAAACCTAAGGTGCTGAAAATATGTATTGTTTAGGACAGAAGACTTACGTTCCTCTTGCAGACAAAAATTTCGGAATCGTGTGATCGTGTTATTAGAAGACGGCCTCAGAACATTTATGACCGGTCCTTTAAGGGATGCTGCCGCCAGACTGTCCGCCGCTTCATTTAATATCAGTCCAGTGTGGCCTGGTACCCAACCCAACCGGACGTGCCGTACGTGATTGGGCATATATGAGTAAAGTTTTGTTAGGCAGCTCGACGGCTGTGGCACTGTTAATGCCGTACACACAGACAAGGAATCCGTTAATATAACTGCTGAAGAGATATGTGCTGGGAGTTTCCGCAAAGCAAGAATAATTGCGATTAATTCTGCCTGGAATATTGTTGTGAAGTCGGGCAAACGAAGGGAAAATGACCAATTTAGTGCTGATGAATAAATTCCCACCCCTGCCTTCCCATCAGTAACAGAAGCATCTGTGGCTATTACTGAATTTATCCGTATGTTTTTAAGGTGGTCTTCCAACAACCCATTTAAATATCTAATGGGCAATAACTTAGCATTTTTTGGAAATATGTCGTCATATTCTATTATTGATGTGTGTTTGAGTGCGTTTGGGTAGATTATCTCACTAAATGTCACTTGTGAGCTTGATGCATTATCAGACCATGTAATGGGAGTACACTTCTTCTTCTTACCCTGAAGCAGGTCGGCAAGGGGTCTAATCAGGTCAGCACAGCGGGGAATGAAACGCCGTTAGAAATTTATCAGTCCCAGGAACTCGCGCAGTTCACGCAAAGAAGTTGGCTTTGGGAAGTCTCGAACAACTTACACTTTGGAAGGGTGTGGCCGCATTCCATGACAATCAACGTGGTGTCCGAGAATGTCAAGTTCAGGCACGCCGAACGTACACTTGGTTTTGTTGACGATGAGGCCGTACTCGGCAAGGCGTTCGAAGAGCTGTCAAAGATGGGAAAGGTGTTCGTCTGCGTTGTGGCTAAAGATGAGGAGATCATCGATGTACGCAAAGCAGAACGGCAGGCTTCGGGTTACTGTGTCTACAAACCGCTGGAATGTTTGAGCGGCGTTACGGAGCACGAAGGGCATCCGCAAATATTCAAAAAGGCCGAAAGGTGTTATGACAGCAGTCTTGGGAATGTCCGAGGGTTCGACAGGTATCTGATGATACGCCTTGACCAGGTCAATCTTCGAAAAGATGGTTGCTCCATGCAGTGGTGCTGTGAAGTCCGCGATGTCAGGCAGTGGGTAGCGATCAGGAACGGTGGCGTTGTTCAAAGCGCGGCAGTCGCCGCAGGGTCGCCAGTCACCTGGGGACTTCTTGGGCACCATGTGCAGCGGAGAAGCCCAAGGACTTGATGACGGTTGCACAATGCCAAGCTCGAGCATGTGATCAAATTCAGCTCGGGCAACCTTGAGTCGATCTGGTGCGAGGCGTCGTGAACGACCATGGACAGGTGGTCCTGAGATAATAATGTGGTGGGTAACATCGTGCTTGACAAGGCGCCGAAAATTGGAAGGGCGAGGCAAGCTTGGAAAGTCGTCGAGTAACTGTTCGTACACTGACGAAGGTGGCTTGTTGATAACTGCGGTAATGTCGGTTGTTAACGCTATACCTTGCACCGTTATGTGTGTATTAGCATCGACAAGGCGCTTGCGGGAGATGTCCACGCGAGCAGGTCGAAATGACGAAGGAAGTCCGCTCCGAGAATTGGGCAAGACACGTCCGCTACGAGGAATACCCAACGGAAAACGCGACGGAGTCCAATGTTCAGCGTGAGCGCGCGCTCACCGTAAGTCATGATGGTAGTCTTGTTGGCGGCTTGCAGCGTAAGTGCAGATCGGCGATTCTTCGGAAATGCGGCTGAGGGTGGAACAACGCTAACTTCGGCTCCCGTGTCCACGAGGAAATGGAGCCCAGAGGCCTTGTCCAAAACGGAGAACAAGCGGCTGCTTGCTGGACCGCCACCACTCGCCGCTTCTAGTGGCGAGTCGGAGCGTTTCCCGAGAAAGTGCAGGGAGATTAGAGCTGTGCACGGGCCGTATTTCCGAGCCCGAGCCCGGCCCGGGCCCGCTGACTTTGTCGAAGGCCCGCCCGAGCCCGACGGCAAAGGTCTGCGAGCCCGCCCGGCCCGGCCCGACGTACGAAAACACAATCCCGGGCCCGGCCCGGCCCGGCCCGGCTTTTTGAAGGCTCGCTGCGAAAACAAAACTTCGTTTTCCGGTAATTTGGCATTTTATTGAGCATATCAAAGACACACGACGAACAGTCCCTAATAGAGACTGTTCGCGGCACTTTTGCTATACAAGTAGACGGCCTCATGCCAGCAACAATGGATTTCACTCGCCAAAGCCGTCACGTGTATGGGGTATGCCCATGTAAGCATCAGCATGCACGAAGGCGATCTACGTCGGGTCGCTCGTCGCTGTCGCGTGCATTTTCACTCATATGAGATTTGGCCTTAAATCTAACACGGAACAATCGCGTGGTGCCGTTACTAGCACAGGTGGTGTTACTTCTCTGTTTGTCGGAGTGCAACAGAGGCAGTGCTTTACCTGCTCCCCTTTTGTTTAAAGTAGTGAATGGAAAGGAAAAGCGGTAAAGGGCGGTCGCGGAAAAGGCGCTGTATGCATGCTGGAAAACAATTCCCGCTCCTTCTCTATATTTCGGGCTTGAGTCGGGCTTTGCGCCGGGCCCGAGCCCGGCCCGATAAAACTCGAAGTAGTCCGAGCCCGGCCCGGGCCCGAGGTGAAAATACGTCGGCCCGCCCGAGCCCGGCCCGCGGGCCGGGTCGGGCTCGGGATTTCGGGCTACCCGGAGCCCGTGCACACCTCTAAGGGAGATGAGCACTTTCGGGCGGGTGCACCGAAAGTCCGGTGATACCAACACTCCCCGGGATGCGGAGACTGTGATGAGGAGCGCCGGCGTGACGAGGATCGAGAGCGCGCAGACAGGGTAGCTATCTGAGCGGATAGCTGTTCGATCTGGCTGCGAAAGTCGTCGCGTAGGGCTTGCAGGTCTGGTGGCGAAGGGCGAGATGCCTCACTTGTTGTGGAAGTGGCCGCGATCGCTGACAGTTGGGGAGTCGAATTCCATCACGGAGTCGGGAAGCTGCGCGAGCTTTTCCAGCGACAAGTCCGCTGCAGTGGCGAGCGCCTTGCGGACGGAGGAAGGCAGGCGCTGCAGGAAGAGCTCTCGTAGCAGGTCCTGATCGAACGAGGTGGCCTTGTCACCAAGAAGCTGCTGAAGACGGCGCAAAAGCTGTGAAGGCTTACGGTCGCCCAGTTCTTCAGCAGAAAGCAGCTGTTGGAGACGCTGTCTCTCTGAAGACGAAGTGCGCTTCAGAAGCTCGGCCGACAGCTCCTCGTAGGGTTTCGTCTCCGGTGGGGCGAGAATGAGGTCTCTGATTTCGCTGGCGATCTCCGGTAGAAGCGCAGACACCACGTGGTGCAATTTTGATGTCTGAGCCGTTACCCGGGCCGTGACAAACTGGCTGTTTACTTGCACCATCCAGAGAGACGGATCAGCAGGCCAGAATTGCGGAAGCCGAAAAGAAGCAGCGGATACTGCTTGCGTCGCTGCAGGGTCGGGGGATGCTTGTCTGGAGTCGCCGGTGGTTTCCATCGTTGTCGCAGCCAGGAAAATGATTGTAAAAATTTCGATAGTCCGTGGTCACCAATTGGTAGACGTCCGGGCGTTGTTGCGTGATGATATTGCGTATTCACAAGTAAAGAGAAACAAAGGCACGTCTACAATAAGAACTCATATATTTAAGCAAAAGCGTTGCGAGGCGAACGAGGGCAGCAGCGACGAGGCGACTGACGTAGCTTCGGCCCGGCCGCTATGTTTGCAACACCCGGCCGCTGTAACTCGAGTTCACAGGCCGCACTCGGCGCCCGCACAGTAAACACTACACGATGCGAACGTGGACTCCGAGCCCCGAGCACGCTCGCTCGGCGCTGTTACTATAGGTCTTTGTCGTCGCCGTCGCCATCATGTTCCGTATAAAGTCTAAATCGATAATATCGCCCCGCGCATTCTATGTTCTACCCGCGACTAAAAGCGCGCGGGCGCTGTTGACGAACGCGGCTGAAGCAGAGATGAAACGAGCCGGCCCATCTCCGTCGCACGGAGGGCGCATGCGATAACATCAAACCGCGTGCGAGGCCTGCCGTGGATTGCTCCTCAAGCAGAGAAGAAACCCCCACCCGTCTTAAAGGAACATGAAAAGACACCGGCGGGGGGGGGAGAGGGTTGTGTCGCTCGAGCAGCAACTGTAAACTTTGATCATAAGGGCGCGATCGCGATTGCTGGCGGGCACGCTACCTCGACAGGCATCAGCACACGGCTCGTATACCCTTCTACGGCAAATGCTCTCAACGCGAACAAACTGCACGAAAACCGTTTCTATCCCTGGAGCGGCCGCATGCTTTTACACCAGCCTTTTGTAGTGTTACGCGAGGTCGGATCCAAAAGAGTTAGCTGCTAGCCTTACTTCGTATAACATTACAATTTTTTGCTATTGCATTCATTGCTTCACCCTTGCGGTGAAACTGTGATTTTTTAGGGGCGAAGCACCTAAGGGTCACGGCTTGTCGGCGTGCATCGTGCATCGTCGTCTGCTCTTTGGAAGGTCAATTTGCTTGAGCGCAAGACAGGGCGCCACCACCTCAGCGTTCGCCGTGTGGCGAGAGAGAGAGCGAATGGTTCGCGTTGATTATGGAAACGCTCTTCCTGCGATTAACGCTGAACTACCAGTTCGCAAGAAACGAGAACGCGCCCTCGCCCGCGAGAGACAACGCCGACGCAGGCAGCGTCTGCTAGCGACTTTCTTGATTGGAAAAAAAAAACTGACTGCTCGCGCTGCTCAACCGTTCACCGGCCACCCCGTATATATAGGCACGGGATCTTGACCTGCAATGTAGTGCCAGTTGGAAATTTCTCTTGTGTGTAGTTGAAGAATAAAGATTCGTCGTAGCGTACACGTTAACTAAGAGCGTACTGCGGTTCTCTGAGTCTAATCTTTCTTCGGTCTCTCATTACCCATTAGCAGTGATTTTGCTGTACGAAACACCGCCACACCCTGCATGCCTCGCCCCTCCACAGGTTTCACGTTAGCGGAGCTGAAACAGCCTTTATTACATGATTCGCCCCTCCCCAATTTTTTCAATACGGACGAGAGTTGAAAACATTCAGCTATATCTGACCAACGCACCAAAATCAACCATATGCGCTTGCTGCACCCGAAGGCGAGCAACCGAAAGAGTCCAAACTGAAGAAAGGCACATCCTAGAAGACGTTTTTTTGCGATGAAAATAGAGGGTGTTTCAAGAAATGTGTCCGACAGTCCTAAAAAATCAGGAATATGCGATATTAGCTTCGCTGCCTTCACAATTGCTTTTTTTCTGTAGCGGCAGGTGTCCTTAGATGTTAAAGACATATTTTGGGACAGTAATGAAGCAAGTTAATTAATTAACTTCGTAATTAGTGGTGTTAGGTGGTTATTGTCAAATGGGAGAATTGAAGTTCTTCATGCGAAGAACCCATCGCAGCTTTGAGATATATAGAAAAAACGGCCTCTGATTATTGTAGCGTAATGAAGTTCAACTAAATTCAGTGGGGAAACCGAAATCGAAGCACCGATGAGCACAAGCAGACGACCAGAATGACGTCACTGTTCAAGACAACGATTACACAGGTGTAGTTCTTCCGCGTTCGTTAACGCATGTGCGCCATGCGTGCTATAACTGCAAGCTTAGCTCGCACACCCACACAGCGAAGTCGGTTGGTGGCTGATATAAGGACGCTCACTCATTCTGGACGTCTCAGAAGAATATGGTAGTTGCATAATGAAACACACACACACACACACACACACACACACACACACACACGCACGCACGCACGCACACACACACACACACGCACACACACACACGCGCACGCACGCACGCACGCACGCACAGCGTTAGTTGTATACACTGATCAAGAATTCGTGCACCCACTTCATTAACTTTGTATTTCTATGTCACAGGTGTAGACAATATTAATAGCATAGGTTTGAAGTCCGTAAAGTAGGTTTTGACAAGGTCAGTGGGAACTTTGTCCAATAGTCTCCTGTATGCGTGGTGTCCTTCGTGCGATGGGAACACGCGCCAATGCATTATATTTTGACACCACTGCACGACGCAAGCGTTCCAGTATAGCTGTTAAATACCCCTGCCAGTGAGGTGAATGCGGCCTTGATGACTTGACAGAAGGCACTCTGCTTGCGTCAGTCTATGTCGCATAAAGTGAAAGGGGGGGGGGGCGGTGCGAACAGAGGCTGCTAAGAACGTGACGTGAACGTTGGAGGCCGTGTAATTGATCAAGTGTCCTTTCCCCCTCTCCACCATTGACGGCACGTCTTTAGAACCGATTACCTTATCTCATTTCGCTTAACACTTCCCTATCTTACCGTTAGCCCAAAAGGAGGAATTTAGTTATATTCTAAGTATTGCCATTATTGCGAGATCAATTTTTAACTACAACAAGGCAAATCGCACGTAAAAACTTCATCTTTATTATCAGCACTTTCAAGAGCAAGTTCATCAGCGAGAAAACGAATTATGTATTTTTGACGATACCTTTTTGGACCGTGCAATAATTTTGTGCTCTGTAGAGCAGAGCAATGCTGTAACAAAAGTTGTACTACGGCAGCGCTGCGCACTTAAATTTGGGACGGTACGTTCTGCTGTACAAAACCTATCAAGTGTTTTGTTTCCAGACAATACATTTGTTGTAAAAAGGCTATGACAGTAAGGCACCTGTCATCTTCGGGCACAAACTCTACGCTGAGGCGGAATACATTGCCGCACCTCAGTTGTATTGAAACGATGAACAAAAACTCTTTATTAATTTTTAATTATGAACTTGACGGCAGATGTTTATACGTAAAAGTTATAGGACGGGACAATTTATGGCATACCCAGTTTTCTGAAATTCCTGAAAACACACGTAATTTGAGATATTATTTATAGAAGTTCAAGGCCCCGATCGAGGCGATGTCGAAACTGGGCGCTCGGGTGCGTAGGAAATGCCGCCTCTGTGTTACGACAGATCGGAACTCCCGTTACGAGCTTTGAAAAAAGGCACATCGCAGCAGAATCTGGTCAGAAAAAAATTCGGCAGATCCACGTACCGTGGGAGTCGATGTTATGCGAAGCGCGCGCGAGTAGGTGACGTGGCGTAACTTTTTACTGAGCGACACGTTACAAAATGATGCTAAAGATTTGTATAAATTTTATACGCACACATATATATGTTGAAGAGCCGCATATGTGTTATATATGCGGCATATGTGTTATATATGACCGTAAACAACTGGTTATACCATGCAAAATCCGTAAACAGGGGGTGGGTGCGCGAGCCAACGTTCGACAAGTGGACTTGTCTTCTTCAAGGCTGGAAGAAGACAAGGCTGGAAGTTCCAGCCTTGAAGAGACAAGTCCACTTGTCGAAAACGTGGCTCGAGCACCCACCCCCTGTTTACGGATTTTTTCATCGCAGCTTCCATTCCCTTCCTGCCGTTTTTGGTTTTCCTTTGACGGAAGATGACGAAACATGGTGAGTGTCCTCTACGTTCCTTAGCGCACATAGCTTAATTGGAGACAGTCAGTAGAAGTACATGCACCACCACTTGCCACAAGGGAAACATGCACCATACTTAGATATAAAAGCGGAGCCACGACACATGACATTCAAGATTTTGTCGCCGCTGCACCACAGAACATAACGCATTTCATCATTCACTGTGGCACTAACGACTGTACACACAACAACGGCGACGTCCACTGTGGAGGCCCTGAAGACTCTGGTAAACGATTTGCAGAACAACGGACCAGACGCAAAACTACCCTCACAACAATTCTGCCTGGATCGCCAAACAACAACGATCTCTCATTGCACAATCACGCACACTCCTAGCTCATGCACGAGGATCCGTAAAGGTAACGAATTTCTTCTGGACATTGAACACGCCCACAAAAACGTTGATGTCATCCATCACGCGGAAATTCATCAGGACCCTGACATTATGCTTGCTCGGGACGGACTACACCCTAACTTTTCAGTTCCTGCCTTGAAGAAGACAAGTCCACTTGTCGAAACGTTGGCTCGAGCACCCACCCCCTGTTTACGGATTTTTTCATCGCAGCTTCCATCTTCCACTTCCTGCCGTTTTTTGGTTATATACCAGTTGTTTACGGTTGGGTAACGCTGCCAATGGCAACGTGGGTATTAACAACACCAGAAGCGGTAAGCTGATATGTAGTGCTTATAAGTGTCCCGAGAACGCATGCACGTTTCACGAACCCGTCTGCATGTGTGCAGAAGCTCTTGACAGTTCTTGAACAAGGGCATTATCACCGAGATCAGTGAGCACCAGCAGCTGGTCATGACTTGTTATAGGATCCGGTCGTGATCGTGATGACGAGTGGTCTACGTGTAGTGAAGTATGTGGTATAGTAGAGCTGTTGGAATTCGTGTATGCCTCGGTCATTTCGTCGACAAATTGTCTGTCAGCAGAGTCGGCGACAAGTCGGAACCTAAAGCCACCCTTCGCGTTGGTGAGGTATAGGCCGTCGAGGCTGGTAGGCCTGGATAGTGCTACGCAGACCAACATCAGTGGCTGGTGTTTGTCGTATTCGTAGGCTACCTGGGCGTATGTGGCCTACGTAGCCTAGTCTACAAAGCGGCTGTCAATCAATCTGGCATCATCCTCGGTCAGCATGAGGCCATCGCCTGCAGCCTCGTAAGAAATGAAGAGGACACTGCGTCGCTCTGGTGGGACGAAGTGCATTTTACGGTGCGGTGATGTGAATATCATATGTAACTTTCAATAATATATTCCTTCGGGGTCGAGCAATGCTTCAATATAGCTTGCTGAATCATAGGAATACAAACGTAATGTTTATTAGACTGCTATAAATGTGGAGCCAACACTGGAACTACAGACGTTAATCTGATATGACGCCTGTATCGTAGGAGTACACATCGTAGGAGTATCATGTAGTGTTTTGCTTTCTTGTAAACTTAGATAGCCAGCACCACAACCACATTGACGTTGCACCGACATTACGCCTGCGTAGGCTGTTTTTCCAAACGAGTTTATAGACCTGGCGTGGCTCTGTGGTGAATACCAGATTGCCACGCAGAATGCTTGGGTTCGATTCCTGCTGGGATCATAATTTTCATTCTTCCCATTTGTTGAGTCAACGCTGCCGATGTTGGTTTTCCTTAACGCTCTAGCATTTAAGTTACCAATGTCTGTTGTCGCCGTTCCTTGGTAGATAAAACTGTCAATCACCTGTGGCGCATACCCGTACACCGCGGCCCGTGGTAAACGGGTATGTGCCACACGGTCTAGTGGAAAGGGTTTGACGACGTACGCGGCAGGATTTTAACGTTATTCATGCCATGGCCGGCAATCATATTCGTCAAATCATCTTACCCTCCCATGCCAATTTTGGTCTACACCAAGTTAAGGAGGCGATCATGAGAGCACCCAGACGTAGGCGGCTAGATAGATACATAGATAGATACGTAGATAGAAACGCTCAAAGTGCCAGAGGTTCGCTAAGAATGCTTCGCATTTAAAACGGCAAGTCTTCTCAAAACACAACTGCGCCGCTTATCCTTTGCGTTTTATAGTACTTACTTGTTTCTTTCTAAGCTCTAAATAAGCACAAAGGACTCTTCCGCTTGCTTTCCTGCAAGAAGAACGCCTGCACAGCGGCTGCCCCGTAGTTCTACGCTGTGCAGTGAAAAAAACAAAAAACAAGCGGAAATTGCCGTTCTCTTGGGAGCAGCGCGAAAGAATCGGATAAGCACGAAACATCACACGCAATGAATAAGCGGCCCACTTGCATATAGTCCAGACTTGCCCTTTTTCCAGACCAGATTGCACTGCGACGCGCCTTTTTTCAACGTTCGTCAGGGAAGTTCCGGTCTGACGTAAACACAGGCGGCATTTCCTGCGCGCCCGGGGCGCTCAGTTTCGATATCGCCTGGATCGGGGCCTTCAATTTCTCTTCTGTTTTAACATGGTTCTGTGGAGAGGTTGAGGTTTATATCCCTCGTCTACTCCATTTCTTTAAGTTCCGCAGCGAAAAAAAAAGACGAAAAAAAAGTGGTTGCCCAATATAAAAAAAAATGCGGGCAGTTTGCACTAAGTCCAGAAAAGCTTGGCACAGCGAAGCACGGACCCGTCGCCGCTCGTACTCCCCGTCGACCGACACGTACGTCTAGCTTCGAGATGGGCGGCTTCCTCCTCGGGAGTAGGTAAAGTGGAGGCTGCGCGCGATGTATCCGTCGGTGAACGTGGCTTAGCTACTGCGTATGCGCGGCTTGGCCAGGTGGTGCGGTATCTGGTCACCAACCGCGCGATGCTTGCTTCCTCCTCCTTTCCATCTTTTCTCTCTCTCTTCTTTCTCTCTCTTTCATTGGCGTTCCTCTGTCTCTTCTTTCCTTTCTGCTTTTCTATTTTTCTCTTTCATTCTGTGCTCAGCTTTACTCCCTCCCCTTCTCCTTTCCGTCCTCATCACCATCACATCTCTCCTTCTCACTCTCACTTTCCTTTCCCACCCCCTTACTGCCACACTATGGTATACATGGCTATTCCACGCTCTACTAGCGCGCCTGGATAGCCGAGTGGTTAGGGCGCGTGTCTTCGGATCGATGGTACGCGGGTTCTAATCCAGCCTCGTGAAGAATTTTTTTTCAGCCAGAACTTTTCTCTTTCTCTTTCTTTATATCTTTCTTTCCGTCTCTCTGTTTGTTTCTCTCATTCCTTCTCTCTCTGCGTACTCGTTCTCAGGTAGCCGCACAGTGGCACATACTCGTTAAGACGATGACAGTTTTCTGCGATCGACTGACAAGGAACGATTGGCTGAACAGTTTCGCTGCTAAAAATGAACAAGTAAAAGAAATAAACGTATAGCATACTGAAGCAACTTAAAAGAAGAACATGGTTGCCTTCAATCTCGAATAATGATATATGAAATTACATGTTTTTCGTGGTTTTTAAAGAATGGGTATGCCATAAAACTTCACGTGCTACAACTTTTCCATATAAACAACTGTCCTCAAGTTATTAATTTAAAAGTTAATTATGAACTTTTGTTAATTATTAATTTCAATATAACTTTAAGGCCGGCAAAGTATTTCCGCCTCGACTTAGAGTTCGTGTGTGAAGATGCCATAGAATTTTTATGAAAAAATCTGTATTGCCTAAAAAAAAAAACACACCCTGTATTTAGGTGCACGTCGAAAACACCCAGGTGGTCAAAATTATTCCGCAGTCCTCCACTACGGCTTCTTAAAACCATATGGCACGCATAAGCCCAGAAATTATTTATTTGTAATATATGGATGGCCGAAAGGCCTTTGCATCATCGTATTACGAACACTGAAAAAGGCATAACCGTCAAGCAACACAAAATTCGGTTGATTCGGTTTGTGCATGCTGCATGGGTGGACCATACGTGTGACGCGCTAGAGCTGCTTGGTCTATCCGTGCTGTGAAAAGTCAACCTTGTGTAATAAGCACGCCTGGTAGGCTGACTCTGTGATCCTGAATTTACTGACAAAAGGTTCGCAATCGCTTTTTTTTTTTGCAATGATATGCCATACGCCTTGCATCTGAGCACCTAAGCGAGTAGGTATGATCACGCAGGCGATCACTAGCACAATGGCCTAAACAGCGCCCACATGAAAACGGCACCTTATAGACAACGGCACCCGTTGTCTTCGCGTGACGTTTCTTTTCACATGTAAATGCATTAGAATACTATTGGTTCACTCTGCGACAAACAGTGGAAAGTTTATTGCGAGCTTTGTTCCTATTTTCCCTGTAGTCTTCTTCAACCTGACATGATTTCTATTGTTCTTGTCATCGTTACTGTTCTGTCTCATGGTGGATAATAGCCATAAAGTCCGAAATGTACATTGAAAGCAGGCTTGCTGCAGCCTTTGTACTTCGCGTAGAAAACTACTTGTCATCCGACGATCACCTCATCGAGCTAATGCTTTTTCAAAGAAGGGGTCAGGCGATGCCTCGTTTTACGAGGTTAGACCGTCCTGACGTATACGTTCTCACGTTCTGACATATGATTTGAAAACAATAAAAGTGCACCTTCGGCAGTTTCCCGGCCGTGTTCATTTACTGTTGTGACATGCGCACTCGCAAGAGCAGATAGAAGTCGACTTTTTCGCCGCGCACACACGCATGCGCTGCTAAGGGCCCATTGCCAACCTGCTGCGGCCAAACGCGGCTGTGCCATAGAGTAACAGAAAATGACAAGAGTGGACACACGAGCCTATAGCGGCGGAGCTACGCAACTTCCCGCCAGCCGTTAGACGGCAGCACGTCACTCCTTGTTTCCATGAAAACGCGCGTACTAGTTATCTACTGCAGTACCTTTTTCTGGTTCACGATACATCTACTTGTCTTTGTCAGACTATGTGGCTGTGGCAGTGGCTTCCGCTGGCTCGCAGTGCGGCTCTAATCCGTCTTTATCGTCTGCGATGGACCGTTCGAAATCATCGATTGGTAGCTGTCATGACCATATATATATATGGTCAGGTTTGTCGGCAAGACCATGGCAAGACTGGCAAGACGACGCGGCGACGCATATAAAATTGGCTCTATCTGCTCCGTGGAATTCGCTGGGATTGTCTGCGCGAAGTCACTCTGCTTGGCGGCTGCTTGGTAAGAACGCCTTCATTAGGTTCTTTTTCCCTTCATTACTTTGCAATGTATTTGGTCTCTACAGCTTTAAGTTGACATTTGACGCACTTTGTGTTTTAGCGCCGAAGCTTCTTTGTGCTTCACGTTTCGTGTATGATGCTCGTGAATTGCTTTGCATTAAGCTAAATAATGGCCTCTGAGATCGGCATTTTTAATTTTCTTTTTGCGATTTCTCATCCTTGAGGGGGCTGTTAGGATTCCCACTTCCGTTTGGTGCGCTGCGAACCCAAATCAGCCGCAGGAGCCTACGGGAGTGTCCTCTCTTAACCTTTTTATATTACTCTATGGCTGTGCGGAGGGGAACAGGGACATTTTTCCAGCAGCAGCCGCAGGGGCGTTGCATGTCCGATTTGAATACAGCAGCGCACGAGGCCTATATATTGATGCAATACAGACGGCACATGCATGTACATTGACTAAACGACAGTTAAGTGTTGAAAGGCGCTGCCTCCAAGAAAAGCTTTTTGTCGGTGAGAGCCACTGAAGCTAAACTAACGCACTTATCACCCAGTTTTACCGGCTGTCATGAATAAGAACTTCGTCTTCTTGGCGGCGGAATCTTGCAACTCTTAACTGTTGTTTTTTCAACGTATACGCATGTGTCATCTATATTGCATCAATGTAGAACCATCTACACGCATGCGTAGCCTATTCTGCGTCATATATAAACCGATTCAGTCGCACAGAAGTTTAGTTGAAAGCGTCTTCTTCTCTGCAGTCCGTGTTTTTTCTTTGGTTGAACAGTCATGCCGAAGAAATTGAGTGTTACTTTATTTGTACGATGTGCACTTTGTAATAAAAGATGTCACACACACGTGTAAAGGGCCACTTATCCTCTGCTTTCACTTTTATGGCATTGCTATTGTCACCAGGGGCGTAGCCATGGGAGGGGGCGGGGGTTCAAACCCCCCGAAATTTTTCAATTTTGCTTGCGTATATATACACGCACACATAGAAACGCACGCACAAACATACATAAAGTAGGGTTGAACCCCCCCCCCCCCCGAAAAATATTTCTGGCTACGCCCCTGATTGTCACATATGTAAACATGCATTATGCTGTTAAGAATCACTTTTGCCGTTGTTAAAGGAGTCCTGACACAAAATTTTCGCCCGCGTTTTTTTGCTGCAATGTGTTGCTGGGGGCCTGTTAGTCATAACACGGCACATCGTTTGCTGCACCGCGCGACAGATAATTAATTACAAGGTCCTCATTACCGACACAGCCTGAGTTTCGGTTTGACAGAGCTCCAAAAACGACAAGCCGCCGGGTGCAACTATCACCACCTAGCGAGTGAAACGCTCGGTCACGTGAGCACACAGAACAGTGACGCATTTCCGCGCGGTCTGTCGTCGTCGGGCTCATCGTCGTCTGATGGCGATGATTTTCTTGCGGCGGGGATAGAAGGAATTTTCGACGTGACGAATCACTTCAGGTTTGACCCGCTGGCGAGGAGCGATTCATCGGGAAGCGCGTCAAAACATAAATGGTGGCTACGACGTCATCATAACTTGTACCGGCTGCAACGGTTACGTAGGGGAAGTAGGGGGGTCACCTCGGGTCACCTCCGAGGGTGTCAATGCACCAGGTGCGGCCTATAATGCTGGATCGCGCTCGCGAACTTCAAAATTCATATAAAATACCTTCCAAGCTTTATTCGCTGTCGATATTTTGCAGATGGTACGCGCACGTACACGGGAATCGATCCAGCAGGCTATCTCGGCCGCGAAATTTTGTGTCAGTACCCCTTTAAGCACACTCAGCATTGAGTGAAGGGAATTTATATATGCTTCACGTTTCATTTTTGTGTTCAAATTATTGTGAGAACTGTAAACACAACTGCAGCTTTTTTGGCATCAACAAAAACATCAAAATTTGGGCGTACACTTGCCTCTTTCGACATAAGCGACGGAATTGGCAGCGAAACGGGGAAAAGCGGTCGTCGTCGCAAGTCGCGGCCGAGTGGTTAAGGCAATGGTCTGAAAACCATTGGGTTCTGCCCGCGTAGGTTCGAATTCCTACACGACTGCGTTATTTCTTGCTCTTCTCGACATAAGCGACGGAATTGGCAGCGAAACAGGACAAGTGGTCGTCGTCGCAGTCGTGGCCGAGTGGTTAAGGCGATTGTCTTGAAAACCATTGGGTTCTGCCCGCGTAGGTTCGAATCCTACCGACTGCGTTTTTTCTTGCTCTTCTCGACATAAGCGACGGAATTGGCAGCGAAACAGGATAAGTGGTCGTCGTCGCAGTCGTGGCCGAGTGGTTAAGGCGATTGTCTTGAAAACCATTGGGTTCTGCCCACGTAGGTTCGAATCCTACCGACTGCGATTTTTCTTGCTTCTCTCGACATAAGCGACCGAACTGGAAAGCGAACAGGATAAGTGGTCGCAGTCGCAGACGTGGCCGAGTGGTTAGGCGATGGTCTTGAAAACATTGGGTTCTTGCCCGCGTAGGTTCGAATCCTACCGACTGCGTTTTTCTTGCTCTTCTCGACATAAGCGACGGAATTGGCAGCGAAACAGGATAAGTGGTCGTCGTCGCAGTCGTGGCCGAGTGGTTAAGGCGATGGTCTTGAAAACCATTGGGTTCTGCCCGCGTAGGTTCGAATCCTACCGACTGCGTTTTTTCTTGCTTCTCTCGACATAAGCGACCGAAGTGGAAGCGAAACAGGATAAGTGGTCGCCGTCGCAGACGTGGCCGAGTCATTCTGCTTCCGGCAGCCGTGCTGAACGGATCGCAGGGTCATGGGCTCCGGCGGAGCGGCGATAGCGGCCAGTCTTAGCCGCGGAAACAGGAACGGGGATAACGAATACCAGTTTATTTTGCCGCAACTGCCAAAAGGACGACTTGTTATCAACACCGTGTTTTTACGCAGTGATGTACGAGCGAGGCCATACAAGGTCGAAGATTTCAGGGATGCATTGACGCCAACGGGCCTGCTGCCGGATGTGGTAAGCCTCGGTGCGTACCAGGTTAACCACGTGTGGGCGGTGACATTCAATGATGCCGCTCCCACGAAACGCCTGCTCGCCTTGAAGGAGCTGCAGGTAAAGGGGCGGCGCTGCGTCGTCGTCGACCCACAGGACCAGCAGGTGCGGCTGCGAATACACTGGCTGCTTCACGGGGTGAGCGACGAAGCAAGTACGGACGGCGCTTTCGGCTTTCGGCAAGATGGTGGAGGTGAGCTGGCGTGTCCCGGGCATGTCCGACAAGTGTTCGACCACAAGAACAGCCCTCCTGAAGCTGAAAAGCGGCGTCAAGGTCGAAGACCTCCCGCACCAGATCAGGATCGAAGGAGAACTGGCCTTGCTGGTTGTGCCAGGTCGGCCGATGCAAATGCTTGCGCTGCCAAGGCACAGGACACTTCCGCCGAGAGTGCAAGGTCCCCCGTTGCTCGCGCTGCAAACGCTTCGGAACGTCGAAGCCGGCTGCGTTAGAACCTACGCCAGTGCAACGGGGCCAGCGATGAACGAGGCGATGGCTGAGCACGTAATGGACGCGGCCGAGGCAGAGGACGCCGCCAAAGGGGTCGGAAGCCCAGTGGTCCCTGTGACTACTGGACGGGGCCGGCGCCGGGGGACACACCCAAGGACCCGGAGGCTCTCCAGCATCTGACTATACCGGCCAGCGCCCCGTCAGCGGTCGGGCCCAAGCGGGTCGAGAGGGACGTGGTTCCAGTGGGGGCAGCCGACACGACGGCGGGTCAGGAGAGACGGCGGCGGACAGCGAGGACGAGATGTGCGCGACCAGCGCCACGCTAAAGCGTCCACTCGACGACTCGGGGGAGTTGGACGGGGCGTCGTCGACCAACAGCCAGGAGCAGCCTGCGAAGGCGCCGCAAGGGAGGCAAAGAAAACAGCGCCGGGAAGCAGGATGGTCCTGGAGGCGGCTAGCCGCGGGCTGGTCGTGAAAGGTAAGCACCATGCTCCGGGCCTACTCCTTTAGCGAATAAGTCACCATGGCATTGACTCCGCCATTCAGCATAGCTACGCTTAACGTCAGAGGGTTTTGGCGGCTAGGCGTAGGCAAAGTCAGCTCTTGCGGTTGCTCACAGACCAAGACATAGACGTCCTAGCCGTCCAGGAAACCAAGGTAGACGGAGAGGAGGAGACCGGGAGCATGGTGCGCCGTTTCACTGACCGATATTACGCGGTTGTAAGCCATGCGATAGGAACGTCCGCGGGTTGTGTTCTTTTTGTAAAAAAATTGCAGAGCCTTCTTGTGCAAAGTGTTTTTTCATGCCAGTCAGGCAGAATTGTTTATTGTGACTTTGTTTATTGTGCCACTGAATTCAGAGTAATATGCGTATACGCACCGAATAGTGTAGAAGAGCGTGCTCAGTTTTTTTCTAACCTGTTTCAGTGGACAAAGTGTGATAACATGGTGGTTTTTTTAGGGGATTTTAACTGTGTTTTAAGTGCTCGCGATAGAGTGAATAGCACTGGCGTTTGTGACAAAAGCAGTGACATGCTAGGCAAATTAATAAACGAAAATGACTTGGAAGACGTGTATGAATGTGTCGCAGCAAATCGCGAAGTGATCTACACGCGATTTCAAGGCAATAGCCATGCGCGTTTAGACCGCATATACCTATCTCTAGATATTGTGCCTATGTGTCACGATTTTTCGGTTGAGCGAGTGTCGTTTTCAGATCACTGTTTGGTTGTGTGTCGCATAGGCACGAAGAAACAGCGTAAGGCTTTCAACTGGGATTTATGGAAACCGAACGCATTGTTATTAAAAGATGAACCATTTTTAGAAGCAGTGCACGAGACCATTAATGAAGTGCTTATGGAAGAAAACGGAAACTGTAGCAGAGAAATGGGAGTGTTTAAAGCAGAAGGTGAAAATGAAAGCGCTAGACAGATCGAGCACGCTAAAATTCGAAGCGCAAATAAAAGAAAGAAGGCTGAAGAAAACACTGTAGCAGCTGATAGCCCTAGAAAGTCGGGAGCCTGGGCCTTGTAAAGACCAGGTGCGCAGTGTCAAGGAAAAATTAGAACAGTATGACAGAGAGCGGTATCAAGGCGCCTGGGTTCGCGCTCGAGCAAATGATCTTGTCGCGGGGGAGACGCCCACAAAAGGGCGCTTGGTCTCGAAAAAGCGCAAGGACGCCGAAACCACATCGATAAGGTCTATTGCAACGGGACTCTCGCGAGCGACAAAGAACCATCGAACGGGCTTTTTTTGCGTATTATCAGTCACTTTTTGCAGTTAGAAAAGCGAATGTACATGGTTTTAAAGAAGAGTTTCTAAAGCGCATGCCGCGGCTTAGCGACGACACAAAAAAGCTTTTAGAAGGCAAAATAACGGAAGGCGAAGTGGAACGCGCGATTGGTCATCTGAATCCCTGGAAAGTCACCGGGACCCGATGGCCCTAACCACTGCGTGGTAATAAGACGTTTAGAACAGAACGTCCCCGGGGTTAGCTGAGCTGTTCAATGAGGCGTACGAACGGAAAACTCTGCCGCCCTCCTTTAGCAAAGCGCATACGATATTAATTCCTAAAACGGACGAAGGGGAAAAACTTAAACTGGTGACATCGTATAGGCCCATATCGCTGACCAATGTTGACTACAAGATTTTTATGAAGGTTCTGGCAGCGCGACTTCAAGGTGTCATTAAAGAAATTGTTGGAGAGCACCAAACTTGTGGAATCAAAGGCAGAACTATTAGCTCAAACATTCACAAGATGCGGTGTGTGCTAGAGTGTTGTGACGAGGATTTCCTTGGCGTTGCTGTGCTCCAGATAGACCTGGAAAAAGCTTTTGATTGTGTTGCGCATGATATTTTGTTTGACATCTTAGATCATATTAATGTTGGTTCCATCATCAAGGAGGGAGTGGCCTTGGCGTACCAGAACTGCACAACACGTTTAATTGTTAATAAGTCTTTGGGGGCCCCCATTCACGTAATGCATTCTGTGTGTCAAGGCTGCCCCCTCAGTCCACTTTTGTTTTGTATTTACATCGAAGCGATGTGCTTAGCGATAACTGAAAACGAGAAAATACGTGGCTTCAGCTTGGCGGCAGTGGAAGTTAAGCTGCTGGCATATGCAGATGACATTGCGGTGTGCTGTACGAACAAAGAAAGCGTAGAGGAAACGATAAGTGTTGTGAAGCATTTTTGTAGCGTCACAGGGAGCCGCGTAAACTGGGGGAAATCTCTTGGGCTTTGGCACGGAAGGTGGCCTTCAAAGCCGCACCATTTTGCGAATGTGCACTGGGCAGAAACACCGACAAGGTACCTCGGTGTTCCCCTTGAATGTTATAACGGCAGCGAGGAGTATTGGTCGCGTCAAACAAAAGAGACGAAGGAAAAAGCAGACAGGTGGAAAGGCATGAACCTGTCTGTTTTTGCTAGGGCTACAGTGTACAACATGTTTTTGATCACTAAACTGTGGTATGTAATGCAGGTGCTACATTGTTCAAGGATCAACGTGCAAAGGCTGCACAGAGTGTTCGCAGTTTTTATATGGGGCTCTGAATGGGAAAGGTGAAGACGGACCAATTTGTTCAGGCGCGTCAAGGACGGGGGTCTCGGTTTGGCGCACCTATTTGTGAGACAATTAGTAAATAGATTTTTGTTTTTCCGGGACGTCAGGGATCCGTTTTTGCGTACGGTATGCCAGCTCAGGTTAGGCAGTGCCTTACCAGATCTTGTTGTCACTACGGATAGCCGGCCCGTGACGTTGCGTGGCTATCTCAAGGAAGTGGTAGACAGTGTACGTTTTTTATCTGTTCGTTTTTCGTTAGATTATCTAGCAAGTGTTAGAAGAAAAGAATTGTACAAAGATGTATGTGATATGGTTTTGCCAGTACCATTGTACAGGGCCATATACAGTGGAAGACCGGGACAAATGTACTGAAGTGGGTGAAAAACATGCAGGTACCTACAGGGGTGAAAACATTTTTCTTTAAGTTACACACAGGAACACTATCAGTAAGGACTTTCACAGAGGAACGGGGCTTTTTTACACCATGGGGGTCACACTGTTTGATATGTAAGAAACCAGAAACCATAGACCATGTTTTTTTGCATTGTTGGGAAGGGGTACATTTTTGGGACATTTTGCAGAGGACATTAAGAAGGATTTCCTCTGCATCCACACGGGATAAGGTATCTCGCAGTAACGAATGATGAGGGGGTCCCATTTGATGTAGTGATGTTGACCGGTCTCCACTGTATATGGCGTGCACGAATGGCCGGATACCACTTCGACCCGGATGCAAAGCCAGCAGTAATTTATTTCAGGCAAAGCATGTCTGCATTCATTGAGTGTAGTAAAATACAGGAGATCGAGCCAGAATGGTTGTCAAGGTTTGAACCTCTGGCAACCCTTAAGTATTTTTAAGAGGACAACATCAGTCCAAATGGGACTGATGGCAATGCTTGTTCCTTTTTATTGTATTATGTGAGTGTGCAATGATTGCCCTGTACAATGTCCAAGCCAGGCAATAAATAAAATTAAAAAAAGCAGACGTGGCCGAGTGGTTAAGGCGATGGTCTTGAAAACCATTGGGTTCTGCCCGCGTAGGTTCGAATCCTACCGACTGCGTTTTTTTCTTGCTCTTCTCGACATAAACGACGGAATTGGCAGCGAAACAGGATAAGTGGTCGTCGTCGCAGTCGTGGCCGAGTGGTTAAGGCGATGGTCTTGAAAACCATTGGGTTCTGCCCGCGTAGGTTCGAATCCTACCGACTGCGTTTTTTCTTGCTCTTCTCGACATAAGCGACGGAATTGGCAGCGAAACAGGATAAGTGGTCGTCGTCGCAGTCGTGGCCGAGTATTCCACTTCCGGCCGCTGAAGCGAATGGACGTGCGATGGCTGGCTCCAGCGGAGCGGTGACAGCGGCCCATTTAAGCCGCGGAAACAGGTCTTTTGAAGATAAGGACTATGAAGTTGTATTGCCAAACCTTCCTACAGGGCGTATTGTTTAAATACGGTGTTTTTGCATGCTGACGTACGAGCCCGGCCGTATCGAGTGGAAGATTTCCGTGACACTCTGGCAAGTCTGCGATTGCTCCCCGAGGTGGCTGCGTTGGGGGCGTATAGGATGAGCCATGTGTGGGCGGTGACTTTCAAGAACATGGACGCAGTCAAGACGATCCTGGCGCACGGAGACATCAAGGTTAAAAACTGCCGTTGTCTCGTCATAGATCCGGCAAACCAAGATGTGCGTATGAAGGTGCACTGGCTGCTGCACAACGTTCTTGATGAAGATGTGCGACGTGCGTTCGAGCCGTACGGTCAAGTGACTGACATTAGCAGGGAGCGGTGGCGTGTAAACGGCATCACCGAAAAAGGCTCCACGACCCGCATTGTGACAGGTGGGCGTTAAAATTGATGACCTGCCTCATCAAGTGAACGTAAGCGGTGAGCAGGCTTTGGTGGTTGTAGCAGGCAGAGCGCCAGTTTGCCTACGTTGCCGAGCAAAGGGGCACATACGGCGTGATTGCCGTGTACCACGATGTGGTATCTGCCGAAGGTTTGGCCATGAGGATAATGACTGCACGCTGTCTTATGCTAGCGTTCTAGGTCCAGCTACTGGCAACGACCAAACTGAGCTGTTCATGGATGAGCATGAAGCGGAAGAAGCAGCAAGTACGACCGGGACAAAAGAACAGGTTACGCCCCAACTGGCGAAATCAAGTAAGCCCTGCGGGATAGCGGACGGAAAGGTCGTGGAGAAGCCGTCTGAGCCAGAGCTACTGAAGCCAGAAGCATCAGTAAACGCGGAGCAGCACCTGCCTACTGTAAATGATCCCAGTGACGCCGAGACACTGAAAGACGACATGGAGGTCAGCGAAAACACAGGCAGTGGACTACCTGGAAAGCGGCCGAGAGAAAATGGGGGCGAAGGCGAGAGTTCCTCCGGGGATTGTGGTGGTGGAGAACCACCAACCAAAACCTCAGGAATTCGGCGTCCGACTTTGAGGCCACGGCCGAACTTCCAAGCCAACTCACGGGCGGAGGCCAAGCAGCTTCCGCAGCATACGCCACCTGGGACTTGAGACTCTGTGCTTTTTTCCGGACAGAAAGTAACCGTAAGTGAGCATTGTTTGCCCAGCAATATGCCTGTAAAATGTTATGGGCGTGGTGTAAAGAATTTTGCAACCGCTTTTTTTTGACAAGCGTTCACCTGAAGTAGACACTGTTTTTCGCACGCTCAGAAAGATAAAAGCATGGCTTACAAAATAGAAGCAGCCTTACGTGTCGCTACATTTAACGTTAGAGGCTTACGTTCTAGGAGGCGGCAGTATCAGTTACGTCGTCTGTTGCTTGAAAATGACGTTGATATTGCCGCCGTGCAGGAAACAAAAATTAAATCTGAAGAGCAGATGGATACTATATTTTCGACTTTCCGCTCTAGCTACAATATATGTGTAAGTCATTCTTTAGGTACGTCAGGTGGATGTCTTCTTTTTATGAAGAACACAATTGGTCTTGTTGAAGAATGCGTACAAACTGATAATGAAGGACGATTAATAGCATGTGATTTTCTGTTTTCAGGTGTGAGTTGGCGCGTTCTTTGCGTATATGCGCCAAATAGACAGCATGATAGGAAAATGTTCTTTGAAAACCTTGAAGTGTATCTATCGAGTGATAAGACAACAATAATTCTAGGCGATTTCAATTGTGTCTGTAATGCCGAAGACAGGGCATGTAAAACGCCTATACGTGACTCTAGTGCCTTGTTTTTGGATTCGATGGTTCGTGAGCGAGATTTGGAAGACGTGGGATATGTGCTATCGCAGGCTACCCAGTACACACATTACCAGTTCAACAGTCAGGCCAGGCTCGACAGAGCCTATGTGTCTACGTCATTGCTTCCTCTGTGCCAAGACTACGCTGTGAAGAATGTCTCATTTAGTGACCACAGTCTAGTCATGTTCACCATTAACCCTTTCAGCCCTGGATTTTTTATTTTGGTCGGGGAATTTCTTTGTGCGTGTTTTCATAATAGTTATGACCTCAGAAGACCACAAACAAAAAATTGAGCCAGTTGTGCAAGTATTAATGGATTTACAGACATGACATCAAATTAGGTCATCAGGGCTCAGCGGTTGCAAAATGAGAAAAATGGCATCTTTTTTCCTGCTATTCACTAGAGTACACAAAATGTGAACCACATCTCATTTTTCAACGTGATACTCAGTGAAACAGCTTCAGTACGTCGATCCGAAAATGGCGCTTACCCGCCTCAGCTGAGCCGCCTCGGCGTCACCCGTGACTTCGGTCAAGCTTCTTCTTCTTTGCGGCTCCCAGCTCCGCAAGCATGTCACAATTTTGGTGTCAATCGCAGTGCGGTTGATTGAAGAAGTATTCCCTCAAGAATGGGCAGTCTTGGTTTCATTTCCGAGGTGCTAGGGCAATTGTTGTGTGATGGTGTCAATTGACACCGCCAGGGCCGAAAGGGTTAATAAAAAAGAAAAGCCCAAATTTAATTGGGACCTCTGGAAGTTGAACAATAAGTTACTTGAGGATGAAAAGTTTGTGGAAAACATAGAGAAGGAATTAAAAGAAGTGGTTGAGGGCAACACAACCAGTCTAATTCACGCATGGGAGTGTTTCAAGGAAAAAGTAAAAATAGATGCCATTGGAAGGTCAGCTTCAATAAAGCACACCAAATTGAAAGAAGAAAGGCAACTACAGTACGAACTCGATTTTTTGCTCTGTCAAGAGTGCACGCAACCTGGCATGCGCAGCAAAGAAATCAAAGAAGTGAAACAAAAATTAGAAGCCGCAGATGTGGAAAGATACAGAGGAGCGGTAGTACGCGCACGCGCAGAAAGGCTTTGGTGTGGCGAGGTTCCTACGAAACGTGCAGTAGCAGATGAAAAGAGCTACGCGACAAGAAACGAAATCCGGGCGATAGAATACAAAAATGAAGTTACAAAAGATAAAACGCAGATTGAGCGCGCGTTTGTGGAATATTTCCAACAGTTGTTGGGGGGCGTAAAACAGGACAGCAGCACGTACGTTCGGCATTTCTTGTCACTTATGCCGAAGATTGATGACGACGCGAAAGCTAGATTAGAAGCACCCATCTCTGTCAGAGAAATTGAAATGACCATTGAAAAAATGAACAACGGAAAGACGCCGGGCCCAGATGGACTAGGTGTTGCATTCTATAAGAAATTTAAAAGTCTTGTGGCAGAAGCTCTGCGGAATATGCTAGGTGAGGCATACGAAAAGAAAGAATTACCAACATCCTTCAGAAGAACTCACATAGTGTTAATCCCAAAAAGTGACGACCCTACGAAACAGCTGTCTGTCAAGTCGTACAGACCAATAACCCTAGCGAATGTTGACTACAAAATATTCATGGGAGTGTTAGCCAGGCGGATTCAAACTGTGATTAAAGAAATAGTCGGACCACATCAAACTTGTGGCATAAAAGGCAGAACGATTACGACGAATATTCACATTGCAAGAAATATTTTAGAATGCTGTGATGAGTTGAGTCTCGAGTAGCTATGTTACAAATTGATCTCGAGAAGGCGTTTGATCGCGTGAACCATGATGTACTCTTGAGCATTCTTGACTACGTCAACATAGGAACTGTGGTGTTAGAAGGGGTACGAATGGCGTACACGGGGTGCACTACGAGGATTGTGATAAACAAACAGCTTAGCGAGAATATCGAAGTCTTATCGAGCGTAAAACAAGGATGTCCTGCGTCTGCAACTGCTTTTTGCTATCTATTTAGAACCCCTATGTCAGAAAGTGCTACAGAATGACCAGGTGCGAGGGTTTCGCTTGATGTCCGCGGAGGTCAAATGCTTAGTTACGCGGACGATATTGCTGTGTTCTGCCAAGACCGAGAGAGTGTCAGAGCAGCACTAAACGATGTGAAGTCCTTCTGTGAGTGCACGGATAGTAAAGTAAATTGGAGTAAGTGCCTTGGAATATGGCATGGAAACTGGCACAGCACACCATCATTATATGAAAACATTACGTGGAAGGTAACACCTGACAAGTACTTAGGTGTACCTCTCCAACACTACAGGGACACAACAGAATATTGGAGAGAAGAAACGGAACAGCTAAAAATCAAGACGAAAAAGTGGGGAGGACGAGACTTTTCCATTTTTACGAGGTCAACAGTCAGCAATATATTTCTTATTTCACGAGTGTGGTATGTTTTACAAGTGCTATTTATGTCACGCGTTGCTGTACAAAAGCTCCACAGAGTGTTGGCAGTGTTTATCTGGGCTTCGACGTGGGAGAGGACAAGTCGCACAAATCTGTTCCGTTCTGTGCAAAGTGGGGGGCTAGGTCTTGTACACTTGTTCCTGAGGCAGATAGTGGCCAGGTTTATTTTTTTACGAGATCAACGTGATTGTTTTTTGAGAACGGTGATACATGTGCGGTTGTCCAATTTTTTGCCTGATTTTATTGTAACCACAGTCAACGGGGCGACAAGGCGTCCTAGGGGTTACATGCAAAAAGTGATTGCGGCTTTGGAAATTTTGAGAGTGCGATTTTCGATGGAGTATCTCTCTAAGGTGTCGCGAAAGAGACTGTACAAGGACCTCGTAGAAATTATGTTGCCAGAGCCTCTGTATAGAACATTGTACCCCAATGGGCCAGGGGATGACGTCTTAAAGAGAGTGAAAAAGATGCCAGTTCGGCCCTCAGTTAAGATATTCTTTTTCAAACTTCACAGTGGCACACTCCCTACATTACCTTGGCTCCGTGAAAAAGGAATATTTGTCCCTTGGTCAGTAGACTGTATTATCTGCAGAAAACCTGAGACAGTTGACCACATTTTTCTTGACTGTACTGATGCAGTCTTTCTCTGGGACATCCTTCAAAGGACCTTGAAGAAAGAACTGCCCGTTACACCGTATGGCATCCGTTTTCTGCCTGTCATAAGCGTAGGGGGTGTGCCCTACGATATGTTCATGGCACTGGTTCTTCACAGTGTGTGGAGAACACGGATGGCAGTGCGAAACGTAGACGTGAATCCCCGGCCTGCTCGAGAGTATTTCATTGAAAGTGTACAATATTTGATGACTGCATACGAGGCACAAAATGATAAGCCAGAGTGGTTCCCCTGCTTGGTTGAATTGGTTGGCATGAAGCGTCTGCCTTTTTAACGCCCATGTGCTGCAAGGTGGGGCAGCACTTTTATATGTGACACTGCAATGTATTTTATATGTTGAATTGTACTTTGTTTGCTAAGCAGGCAATAAAGAAAAAAAAAACAGTCGTGGCCGAGTGGTTAAGGCGATGGTATTGAAAACCATTGGGTTCTGCCCGCGTAGGTTCGAATCCTACCGACTGCGTTTTTTCTTGCTCTTCTCGACATAAGCGACGGAATTGGCAGCGAAACGGGATTAGTGGTCGTCGTCGCAGTCGTGGCCAGGGATTCCACTTCCGGCCACCGTAGTGAACGGACGTGAGTGACATGTGCTCCGCTATCAACGGAGCGGCTTCAGCGGCCCAACAGGGCCGCGGTACCAGGACAACTGTCAACGATTCCATGGATTATCAGGTGCTTTTGCCACAGCTACCCACTGGGCGAGTTGTTTTGAACACTTTGTTTTTACATGCCGACGTGAGTGCAAGGCCGTATCGTGTGGAACACTTCAGGGACATGCTGGCGAGTTTGAAGTTGCCTTCTGACGTGGTTGCGCTAGGGGCGTATCAGATGAGCCACGTATGGGCCGTGACATTCAAGAGTGCCGATGCTGTGAAAGAAATGTTGCGAGCAAAAGAAGTCAAGGTGAAGGAGCACCGCTGCCTGGTCATTGATCCTGGAAACCAAGCTATACGCATAAAAGTGCATTGGTTGCTTCACAACCTACTAGACGAGGATGTATGTGAGGCCTTGGCACCCTACGGCCCTGTTAAGGAGATTACGCGGGAGCGGTGGCGTGTTCATGGCCTACAAGACAAAGGCTCTTCGACACGGCTTGTCAGCCTTGTGCTGAAGAAAGGCCTAACCGTGGACGACGTGCCGCACTTGCTACGCGTCGCCGGCGAGCAGGCATTGGTTGTCGCTCCAGGCAGAGCTGCGCTGTGTCGTCGGTGCAGGAATACTGGGCATATACGCCGTGAATGTCGCGTTCCACGCTGCGCACTCTGCCGACGTTATGGACACGACGAGTCGCAATGCGTTAGGACGTATGCGAACGTGACAGGCCCTGCAGCAAAGGAGGAAGTGGCGGAACACCTTATGGACGAAGCCGACGTCGAAGAAGTGTGTCCTGGTGGCACGCCGAAGGCGAAATCACAGGTCACGCCCCCTGTGCAAACGCCCCGTGAGGAACCTGTCGCGAGGAAAGCGACAGAGACCAGTGAACCAGGAAAAGAAAGCAAAGGGGACGATAGACAAGGCCAAGCAAAGGAAGACAGCGACTCGCAAAAGGCATCGAACGCCGTGGCGCTGGTCAGCGAAGGACCCCACACTGATGAAATGGACGTAGCTTCCTCATGCGGGAATTTAACAAAACGGACTCATGACCAAGCAGCTGATGAAGACCAAAAAGGGGACCCTACAAGCGAGGAACCACCACCAAAGGCGGCGATCACGCGACGGCCGATCTTCCGACCGAAGCCGAACATTCCGCCGGATAGAAAATTGGCGGGCTTGGAGCTCAAGTAAGACGTTAGCCCAGGCCTTTCATGGCGCATGGGCGATGAACCGCGCACTATGGATAAGAAGATGAGCAGGCTGTTGTGCTGCGTGTCTAAGGTACGCATCCAATTCACAAGTGTAAAACGCAGTTCTGTACGGTTGGCTTATTGTACGCGGAATTTCAATCTTTGGGTTGCTTTTGCGCGCGAGGGGTTTGTTGAACCGTACGTGCGATTAGTCTGTTTCAAATCATTATGGTAGTGGATTTGGTTAGAGGACTGCGTGTTGCCACCGTTAACGTTCGCGGTCTTGCCGCAAGACGAAAGCAGTGCCAAGTTAATCGCCTGTGCGCTGATAAGGAACTGGATCTTGTAGCAATACAAGAAACAAAGGTTGAAAGCGAAGAACAGACTGATCGCATGGTGGCCCCATTTAGAACATACAACGTGTGCGTATGCCCAGCCGTGGGAACGTCTGGCGGCTGTCTTATATTGGTGCGGAAAAGTTTGAATGTCACAGAACAGTCACTCAAGGTTAATGAGACCGGTCGGCTCATCGTGTATGATTTTTATTTTAGCCGTTATCTGTGGAGAGTGATTTGTGTGTATATGTCGAATGATATGCTGGAACGATGTGCTTTTTTCGCAGGGCTTCAACAGTATCTAATTTGTGATAGATACGACATATTATTGGGAGATTTTAACTGCGTCTGTTATACTGAGGACCGTGCTAAGCGAGCCGTAGTGCGTGATAAAAGCGCTCTTTTGCTGAACACCCTGGTTTAGGAACATAACATGGAAGATGTTGGCCGCCTTTTAATGGGCGCATCAAAACCGGCATACACGCATTTCCAAAGAGACAGTCACGCGAGACTAGATAGAGTGTATGTTTCGTTTGACCTGGTATCAATATGCAATAACTACGGTGTGCAGCCAGTCTCCTTCAGTGATCACAGTATGGTATACCTTGAAATTGGCTCCCTAACAAAAAAGCGTAAATTCAACTGGTACCTCTGGAAATTCAATAGCCAACTTCTTGAAGATGAGGTATTCGTTAAGAGAGTACAAGATGAAATCGAAAAAATGCTAGATAGCGAGCCAGCCAACTATGCGGAAGCGTGGGAAGATCTAAAGATAAAGGTTAAGATGATCGCGATGGAAAGGGCAAGCGTTAGAAGCCGCAATGAAAAAATGAAGGAAAAGGAGCTACAACGACAACTTGAAATGTTGCTTGAAATGGAGAGTACCGAGCCAGGAATGTTCATAGGGGATATTAGCAAGGTAAAGAAAGAACTGGAAGCTATCGACAATGAAAAATATAAGGCAGCTGTGCTTCGTGCCCGAGCCGAAAGGTTATGGGTCGATGAGAGGCCAAACAAACGCGCTTTAGCTGACGAAAAGCGATACGCTATTAAGAATGAAATTCAACAAATAAGGTACGGTGGACAGATAACTTCAGATTGTAAAATGATAAAACGCGCGTTTCAAGAATATTACCACGAAATATTAGGTGACAAAAGAATAGTGGATATGGGATTTCAAACAAATTTTTTTGAAGGCCATGCCACGACTAGATAAAGAGGAAACAGAACGACTAGAAGAGAAGATAAGCAGGCGAGAAATTCAACTCGCGATAGAAGATATGGCGGATGGCTTGGGACCGGATGGCTTGGGAGCTGAATTCTATAAGGCATTCGCGCCTGGAGTGTCCGAGATATTATATCATGTATTTGAGGAGGCATACAACAAAAAGCAGCTGCCGCCGTCTTTTCGATCTGCCCACATGGTTTTAATTCCAAAAACAGAGGATCGAGAGAAGTTACTGTAAGTAAGCTCATATAGGCCAATAAGTCTCACCAATTTTGATTACAAAGCGTTAATGAAGATTCTCGGGAAGAGGCTACAAACTGTGATCAAAGACTTGGTTGGGCCACATCAAACGTATGGCATTAAAGGGCGTACCATCTGTACAAACACTCATGTAGCACGTAGTGTCTTTGAATGCTGTGACGCTTTCGATAGCCGAGTCGCCATGTTGCAATTAGATTTAGCGAAGGCCTTCGATAAAGTGTCACACGAAATGTTGTTTTTAATACTTAATCATGTTAACGTTGGTGATGTTATTAAGCAAGGTGTCAAAATGGCATATCAGGACTGTACGATACAGGTTATAATTAATAAAACCCTGAGTGAAAGAATCCCTGTCCAATCAAGTGTCCGGCAAGGGTGCCCACTAAGCCCTCTACTCTTTGCATTATACCTTGAGCCCTTTTGCTTAGCTGTGATCAATAACGAAAATATTAGAGGGTTCAGACTGCAAATGACCGAAGTGAAGGTATTAGCCTACGCGGACGACATAGCGGTATTCCGTGATGATCGAGAAAGCGTCCAGGAAGTGGTTCGAGTCGCAAAAGCATACTGCAAGCAGTCAGGATCAGAGATAAACTGGGACAAAAGCATCGGTATATGGCACGGCAACTGGGACGTAACGCCAGAACACTTCTCTTCGGCACGGTGGACGACGACACCTGTGAAGTATCGGGGAGTGCCGCTGCAGCACTATAAAGATAGCACAGATTATTGGCTAGAAGAAACTGATAAAATGAGGGAAAAAACGGGTGGCTGGATCGGCCGAGGCTTGTCAATATTCGGCCGCGAGAGTGCTTGTAATTTGTTTTTAGTTGCCAGAGTATGGTATGTTTTGCAAATTATTTTCATGACGAGGGTGTGTGTGCAAAAGATACATAGGGTTTTTGCTGTATTTATATGGGGGTCAAGTTTTGAACGTTTGAGTCGTACTAATTTGTTTCGATCAGTTCGCAGTGGTGGACTGGGGCTGGCTCACCTCTATATCAGGCAGCTTGTGTCACGTTTTCTCTTTTTACGAGATAAAAGGGATGATTTCTTACGCACAGTCATACAGGTATGGCTGGCAAGTGCTCTGCCAGAATTCATCATTACGTGCTGTGATTACGGTGGGAAGAGTATGACGGGATTCATGCGTGAAGTGGTTATGTCGTTTCGTGTATTACACGCAAGGTTTTCTTTGGACTATTTGTCTACAATTACCAGGAAAAAATTGTATAAAGACTTACTTGATGTAATGTTACCAGTACCTGTATACAGAGTTGTTAACATAGGAGGTCCAGGAAATGACGTGTTGAAGCGTGTTAAAAGGATGCCCGTTCCATCTACAGTTAAATCGTTTTTCTTTAAATTACATACCAATACCCTACCAGTTAAAACATGGTTAGACCAGAAAGGTATTGACGTACCATGGACTGTTGACTGCTTGCTGTGTAAAAAGCCGGAGACGATTGACCACGCTTTCATAGATTGCTGGGATGCAGTCTTCCACTGGGACATACTACAACGGACTCTTAAAAAAGATCTACCAATTACACCCATAGGCATACGGTTTCTGCCCACGGATACATATGATGGAACACCCTACGACATGTTCATGCTCCTGAGTCTCCATGGTCTATGGAAACAAGAATGGTAGTACGCCATGTCGATGTCAAGGTTTCCACAGTACGGGAAAATTTCATTGCAAGTATTGCACATGTTCGAGAAGTATATCGAGCACAAGACGAGCCCCCCGAGTGGGTGGCTATCCTAGATGACCTTGTAAACTTCAAACAATTTTAAGGTGACCATGTCATTTTAGTGTGACTACAATGTGTTATATATGCATGTGTTTTATTGGTGTGTTGTCGAAGTAGGCTATAAAGAGAAAAAAAAAAGCAGTCGTGGCCGAGCGGTTAAGGCGATGGTCTTGAAAACCACTGGGTTCTGCCCGCGTAGGTTCGAATCCTACTGACTGCGTTTTTTCTTGCTCTTCTCGACATAAGCGACCGAACTGGAAGCGAAACAGGATAAGTGGTCGCCGTCGTAGTCGTGGCCGAGTGGGATTCTACTTCCGGCAGCCGAGCTGTTCGGACGGGTGAATCATGGGCTCCGTCGGAGCAGCTTTTGCGGCACCAAGCCGCGGTAACAGGCTTATCGATGATAACGACGAAGCAAGTTATCAGTTTATTTTGCCGAAGGAACATGTCGTAAAGAACACTGTGTTTTTGCATGGCGACGTGCGAGCAAAACCCTACATGGTCGAAGATTTCCGCGACGCGCTCGACTGGATTGTTGCCGGACGTCGTGGCCCTTGGCGCATACCAGATCAACCACGTGTGGGCGGTCACCTTTCGAGCGACGACGCGGTAAAGAAATTGCTGGCATTCAGGGAGCTCAACGTGAAGGGGCGTCGCTGCGTCGTCGTCGACCCTCAAGACCAGCAGGTACGTCTTCGCATTCATTGGCTCCTGTATTGGGTGGCGGACGAAGATGTAAAGACAGCGCTGGCAGCCTTCGGCAAAGTGATTGAAGTGACGCGAGAACGTTGGCGCGTCAGAGGCGTCGGTGACAAGGATTCAACGTCACGGACCGTACTCTTGAAACTGAAGAGCGGATTGAAGGTCGACGACCTGCCGCACCAAATCCGAGTTGCAGGTGAACTGGCCCTTGTTGTGGCTCCTGGACGGCCTATGCAGTGCCTACGGTGCAAGGGAGACGGCCACTTCCGGCGCGAGTGCAAGGTGCCGCGATGTTCGCGATGCCGAATCTTTGGGCACTCGAAGACCAGTGCGTACGCACCTACGCCGCAGCTGTGGGGCCACCAGCGAGTGAAATACACATGGAGATGAGGATGGATGCTGCTGAAGCCGAGGACGCCGCCAAGGGGGCTGGGGTCCAGCAGACCGCCAGCGACGTGGCGGAGACATCGAAGACAGAGGGAGGTGCGGAAGGTGAACCTGTAACCTCCGAAAAGAAAGACCAGGCGACACTGAGTGATGCAGAAGAAAGGGAGAAAGACAGCAAAAACCGCCCTTTAGTCGACGATTCCACGCACGCACCAGAGGGAGGGAACCCGTCCCAGAGCAGCGACGATATGGATACAAGTGGCCACGCTTCTTCCAAAAGGCCGCTGGACACTACCGACGAGAAAACTATTGAGAGCCACGCCGACGGGCCGCCTGCAAAGACAACTGTGACGAGAAGGACCAGCATCAGGCCCCGCCCAAAGATCCCGCGAGATAGAAAGGGCGGCGACAAGCCACAACAGACTACGGACCACGCCAAACCAACGGATGGTCCCGGAGACGTCTAGCCACAGGCTAGACGTGGTGGTGAGCACCGAGCTCCGGGCCTCTCTTTCTCTGTCCCGTCCTAGCAATGGCAACCTACCCGACGCTTAGCTTAGGCACGCTAAACGTGAGAGGTCTGGCCGCCAAGCGCAAACAAAGTCAAGTGTACAGGATGATGGTGGACCAAGACCTCGATGTTTTAGCCGTGCAGGAGACAAAGGTCGAAGGGGAGGAGGAGACACGGGGCATGTTGCTAAGGTTTACGTCGATGTACTACGCGGTAGTAAGCCACGCTAAAGGAACATCAGCGGGCGTTACTTTATTTATGAGGAAAATGCCCGGGCTATCAATCGAAAATTATTATTCGTGTCCTTCGGGCAGACTAGTGTACATTGACTTTACTGTTTGTGATGTTATGTGGCGAGTTTTGTGTGTATATGCACCGAACAGTTGTGATGAACACACTCAGCTTTTTCCTCCCTGAAGACGCACATCTGCATGCAGAGAAAAGTTATTATTCTAGGAGATTTTAACTGTGTACTCAGAGATCGAGACAGAACAGGCAGGAGAACAAATGATAAAAGCTGCCATGCACTCAATGAATTATTGGCAGTGTTACTTAGACGACGTGGCGGAATGCCTAGTTGGAACACGCGATGTTCAATACACGCACTTCCAGGGCAATAGTCACGCTCGTCTGGACAGGATGTACGTGTCTCTAGACGTGATATCCCTGTACCGCAGCTGCGCAGTGACGCCTCTTTCATTTGCAGATCATTGTTTGGTAAAGACATGTATTGGACACAAAAGAAAACGCAACACCTTCACGTGGGAGATGTGGAAAATGAATTCCAAATTGTTAAAGGACGAGCTTTTTTTAAGCAACGTGCAGGACCACTTGAAAGAAGTAGAAAATAACAACAAGGTGCAAGTCACTGAAAGGTGGGAACATTTCAAACAGCGAGTTAAGTTAACCGCCATCGACCGATCATGTAAAATAAGGCACGAAGAAAAACTAAAGAGGAAGAACTAAGGACGGTATTGGAAAGATCAACGGCCTTAGAAAGCAGCCAACCGGGCGTTTACAAAGATGACTTGCGCAGCATTAAAGCGAAATTGGAGCTTTGCGATGAAGAACGATATCGGGGAGCGATTATTCGTGCAAGGGCCGAGGCAATGACAGCAGATGAGGCGCCAACTAAACGCGCGCTCGGGCTGGAAAAGTCGCATGCGCGGCGCAACCATATAGACGCAATAGAAGTATATTGTCACGAAATAACCGACTGTGAGGGCATAGCACATGCCTTTTTCGAGCACTTCCAACAACTTTATGCATCGAAAACTGTTGACCTAGACGCTTTTAGATCTGCCTTTTTGGGACGTATGCCGCAACTCAACGATGATACGAATAGACTAGAAGCACCAATATCAGCCCACGAAGATGAAAGAGCAATCGACAACTTAAAAATAGGAAAGTCGCCCGGTCCAGACGGCCTAAGTGCTGCCTTTTATAAACAGTTTAAATCAGACTTAGCGCCCCTACTCGCGGGCGTGTTTAACAAAGCGCATGACGCACTGCCTTACTCTTTCGGGGAAGCGCACACCGTGCTCATCCCCAAGTCGGATCAGCCTGCGAAACTGAAACATGTTACGTCGTACAGACCAATATCACTTACGAACAGCGATTACAAAATATTCATGAAGACAAGCTCAGACAGGTTACAATCAGTAATGAAAATCATTGTAGGCAGCCACCAAACATGCGGCATCAAAGGACGTACCATCAACACCAACATACACATAATGAGATCGATTCTGGAATGCTGTGACGCGTTGAGGGAGCGAGTCGCAATTCTCCAACTTGATTTGAAGAAGGCTTTTGATTGTGTTGCTCATAGTATTCTAAGAGCCATTCTAGAGCATATAAACGTCGGGTCCATAATTTCTGACGGGGTAGCCATGGCGTACCGGAACGGCACTACTAAGCTCATAATTAACAAGTCACTGGGGGCCCCCATCAGCATACAACGTTCCGTGCGTCAGGGCTGCCCAGCCAGCCCACTTTTGTTCTGTATTTATCTAGAGTGTCTGTGTTTGGCTGTGATTGAGAACAAATGTATTCAAGGGTTTACAATGCAAGCGACAGAAGTCAAACTCCTAGCCTATGCTGATGACGTAGCCGTACGCTGCAAAGACAAGCAGAGTGTTTTGCAAACGATAAATGTTGTTAAAAACTTCGGTAAAATCACTGGCAGTAGAGTGAACTGGAGCAAATGCCTCGGTATTTGGCATGGGAAATGGCCTGAAACCCCTGCAATATTTGCCAATGTCAAGTGGTCGACAGTGCCAGCAAGGTACTTAGGCGCACCGCTTCAAGCTTACAAACAAAGTGACGAATACTGGCAGGGCGAGCATAGAACTGCTAAAGAGAAGGCTGAAGCTTGGAAAGCTAAGCACTTTTCAGTATTTGCCAGGGCTACTATCTGCAACTTGTTTTTCGTCGCTAGGCTACGGTATGTTATGCAATTCATTTTCTGTAATAGGGCGAATGTGCAGAAATTGCACAGAGTGTTTGCCGTGTTTGTGTGGGGTTCCGGATGGGAGAGATGTAGTCGCAACAACTTGTTCAGAAGGGTGAAGGATGGAGGGTTAGGGCTGGCCCACCTGTTTGTGAGGCAACTAGTTGGACGGTTCCTATTCTTCCGCGACAACGAGGACCCATTTCTGCAAACAGTCTGTAGAGTTAGGCTCGCGCATTTGTTGCCAGAATTAATTGTATGTTCTCAAAGTGTGACGGCGGCAGTGTTCGGTTTTTACCGAGAAATTGTATTCAGTGTTCGTCTCCTTGCTGTACATTATTCGAAAGAATACCTGTTTACGGTCACAAGGAAAAAGCTGCGCAATGATGTATTGGACAGCCTTTTTCCCCCGCCGCTGTGCAGGGCGATATACAGTCGAGGTCCAGGTCAGAATGTTCTCAAGCGTGTAAAAAGAATGCAGATGTCGCCAGGTATCAAAAGCTTTTTTTTTTTCAAACTGCACACAGGTACACTTTCAGTTGCAACCTTTTTAGAAGAAAGGGGCTTTTACATGCCATGGGGATCAGAATGTATCATATGCAAACAACCTGAGACAATAGACCACGTATTCTTACACTGCTGGGAGGGAGTGTATTTTTGGGACATTTTACAGCGAACAGTAAAGAAAGAATTTCCACTTGACCCCCACGGCATCAGATATTTGCTGATAGGAGATGAGGACGGAACACCTTTCTATCAGATAATGGTAACTGGCCTCTACTGTATATGGCGCTCACGCATGGCTGGCTTCTATTGTGATCCCGATAGAAGACCAGTCCATGTGTATTTTCGAGAACAAATAACTCGTTTTCTTGATGTGATGGCTGCACAAGAGTGTCCGCCACCATGGCTTGCCAGAATAGAACCCCTGGCCAACCTTAAGGAATTCTAAACAACGCCTGTTCCGATTTGACAGGTGGCAGTTCATTATTTATTTGTAATGGATAAGCATTCCATCTATTTGTGTACATATGTTGTTTATGTTGATGCTCTCATATACTGCTGATTACAGGCAATAAAGAAAAAAAAGCCACGGTGGTCTACTGGTTATGGTGCTTGACTGCTGACCCGAAGGTCGCGGGATCGAATCCCGGCTGCGGCGGCCGCATTTTCCGTGGAGGCGAAAATGCTTGAGGCCCGTGTACTTAGATTTAGGTGCACGTTAAAGAACCCCAGGTGGTCGATATTTCCGGAGCCCCGGGCTCCGGAAATTTTGGCGTCCCTCATAATCATATGTTGATTTTGGGACGTTAAACCCCAACAATTAAATTATTTATTGCTGCGACGTGGCAAACGACTTAATGATGGAGCGCGGACTTCATATTACATAGAAAACTAGAATGCCGGTAATACATGCTGATTTCAGCCCACGGACACTATAGGGAAAATTTATTAAGGCGGAATCCTTATGTGTCTCATGAGTCGACAAATACGGCGTAGTTGACGTCAACCCAAATGGTCCTCCACAAGAAAACTAAGTAATTTGCGACCATCTTGGCAAAAGAAAAAGGGTGTCGCGTGGCGCGAGGCCCTCGAGGCGCGCGAGCTGCAGGAGATGGAACAGAACGGTCTGGTAATTGGCTAGGCGCGAAGCAGCCGCCATCGCTCCTCTTCGGTCTTTCGCCCAAATAAAGCAGCAAGTACAGCAACTTGTGACGTCAGCATGACGGCTCGAATTGGGGAAATTTGTGGCGCCATCAATGACGTCATGATTGATGACATGTCGCACGCCATTTGATGACGTCATCACATGACATTGTCGCTTGGTCAAAGGTGGGCCAATATCGGGGGCAGTGTGCAACACGAGGTGAGACGCGAATAGCTTCAGGGAAGGCGGGGGGAGGTCAGTAGGAAGGAAAGAACAGAATGGACTGACAACGTCCACGTGATGTGATTAGTTTCTCGTGAGAGCATACAATTTCCCCCGTGCTCTCCTGAGGGTTTCCTAAAGGAACTGTCAATTTTTCAACGTGTTATGCATATACGAGAACATTACCGGGCTCCACTAGATCTATCTGAATAGGTTAGAACGTTTGACGATTTGATCGTTTTGAAATACTTGTGTTGGCCATTGTACTGCACTGCAGTATTTCTGAAATTAGGAGACACAGAAACAAAAATAGCGGTCATGGTTGAGTGGTTAACGCAGTGGACTCGAACGTATTCATTGCCTTAACATTGGGTGGTCCGAGTCGTGCGCATACCGTTAAGGTTTAAATGCGAAGCATTTCTTAGGGCACCTCAGGCACTTTTGCCGTTTCTATCTATCTATCTATCTATCTATCTATCTATCTATCTATCTATCTATCTATCTATCTATCTATCTATCTATCTATCTATCTATCTATCTATCTATCTATCTATCTAGCCGCCTACGTCTGGGCGCTCTCCATAAGTTGTAATATACCAAAATTGGCATAGCAGGGGATCAGTGTATGACAAACACGATTAAGTGGTCGTGACATGAATAACGTAAAATACATGCCGCGTACGTCATGAAACCCTTCCTCTCAGTCACGTGTGGCACATAACCGTATACCAGAGTTCATGTTATGCGGGTATGTGCCACAGGTGATAAAGAGTGTCAACCAACCCAGTAACCGCGAACACGCACATTGACACGCAAGGAAAGTGATAATAATAATTGTTGTGGTTTTATGTCCCAAAACCACGATATGATTATGAGAGACGCCGTAGCGAAGAGCTCCGGAAATTCTGACCGTCGGGTATTTTTTAACGTGTACCGAGATCGCGCAGTACACGGGCATCTAGCATTTTTCCTCCATCGAAATGCGACCGCCGCGGCTGGGATCGAACCCGCGACCTTCGGGTCAGCAGCAGAGCACCGTAACAGCTACTGCTACACCACCGCGGCGGACTCAAGGAAAGTGAGGAAGCTGAAGACAGAACACCCCTGGAAGACGCTCAACTACCATGCACTCGTTCACGTGGTCCGCAACGTGGACCACGTTGATTACGCAAAAACCGGGGTCAATACTTCCTACAATAAATCTGCCGAGAGAACCAGGCCTTTCATCATTACCGGTGACTTCAACATTAATTTTTCAAGACCCAACAACGCCTGGTCTTTATACTGCGTGAAAGGCGGCTTGAATGTGAACAGGGCATCAAAAAACCTCGCTGCCACGTCCAGGACAGGAGGCATAGATCATTTCATCGTAAGAGGCATCCGCGGTTTCCACTAGCTCTACTATACCTCGCACTTCACTACACTTAGACCGTTCGTAGCCGCGATGACGAACGAATCCGATTAGGAACGTCAACCCAAATGGTCCTCCACAAGAAAACTAAGTAATTTGCGACCATCTTGGCAAAAGGAAAAGAGTGTCGCGTGGCGCGAGTCCAGCTGCTGGTGCTCACTGATCACGGTGATGATGACCTTGTTCAAGAACTGTCAAGAACCCCTCCTACACATACACATGGTTCGTGAAACGTGCATGCGTTCTCCGTCATAACGGAAAAGTATAAGCATAACAACTGTAACTGTGACTGTAACGTACGTGCAGTGCGCCTGCGCGTGCCACTCGGCTGTGTATATACCTAAGGAAACTTTCCTGAATGAAGCTTAGTTGCGAGTAACGCCTGTGCTGTGCATCTGTGTTCCTTGTTTGTCCTGTTCGGATTCGCGCTATCCAGTACTGAAGAATATAAGCATTACATATTAGCTTACCGCGTCTGGTGTTGGTACCAGCCATGTTACTGTTGGTATCGTTATGCAACTGTAAACAACTGGTTATATAGTACATATGCGAATCTTCAGCATATGAGTGTGGGTATACCACTTCCACATTCCTCTAGCGTCATTCCGTAACGTTTCGCTCAATGTCAAAAATTACGCCACAGTCACCATCCCGCGCATGCCTCGCATAACATCTATTTCCATGATACGTGAAATCTACCGAAATTTTTATTATTGGTCTTTCGACATAATCAGCTAACAGATCAATAAATGTTGCACAGCTGCCGTGCTTGCAGTCGTGGCCGAGTGGTTAAGGCGATGGACTTGAAATCCATTGGGATCTTCCCGCGCAGGTTCGAATCCTGCCGACTGCGTAATTTTTTTTTCTTCTTTTCTTTTTTTGCTTTTTCTTGACATAATTGAATTGCAGGGCCGTTGAAGGGGGAAGCTATCGCATTTTCAGTCCTGGCCGAGTCAAAACGGGATCTCTTCGGATCAGTCAAGTTGTTTATGAATTTTCCTGAGGTTCATCTGTCGGTGTATTTATTGAGGTAGGAATGAAATTATTAATTCTATTATTATTATTATTATTATTATTATTATTAGACAGCTGATATTTTGCATCAACACTTCGCACGTGTGTGCTATCCTCGGCACCGAAAGACCTCTCCAGATTAGCAAAAGCAACGCCAGCTTCCACCTTCCTTCCACCTCTAACAATAGACGAGCTTGCCAGAATAGTCGCCGGTTTCAAAACGCAGGAACCAGCAGGTTTTGACACATTGTCAGAGATTCTGCTTTTCATGCCTAATAGATTTTTGGAGACAGCTGCCCCGCCATCGGACTCAAAAACAGCAGTTGTAAAGACACTTTATAAAGGGGTCATGAACCACTTTTCCAATTAATGATCTAATGGCCTCAGTATCGGAGTGTACTGCCTCCCGAATCGATTGCCGCAAAAATTTCTCGAATCCGTCAAGAATCAGCGGAGTTACGGGGGTTTGGCGCACGCTCCCAGCGCTTTCTCTCTTTTCTCGTGCCGACGAGCGCACTGGAAGCTAGACAGGGAGGGATGGCATGGGAGAAAGAAGTTACGCCAGCGCGCGTCATGAAACGCGATCGCTCTCCCGCTGTGATTCGCTTGCGCGAGTGCGGCTACCGTGTACTGAGGAGTGCGGCGCCGGCAAGTGGCGGCACCCCGCGGCAAGAAGCGCATCTGATCCGAACGCCGCTCTCGATTTACGTCGGCTATCGGCCAATAAGCATGCTATGTCTCTTGCGACGTACAGCGGACAGACGCCCCGCCCACCGACGAGAGTGAGAACCGGCCTCTCTTTGAAAATAGGGTGCCTGGGGAAACGGCAACTTCGCGCTCCGCTTGTGGCCATTACGCGGCGCGCACGACTGTAATATTTGGCAGAGCAGTTCATAGCCGTGTCAGCTTTCCGCAGGATGTGATTTTTCAATCAGCCCAAGGGGTGCTTCATGACCCCTTTAAAGAACCCCAGGTGGTCGAAATTTCCGGAGCCCTCCTCTACGGCGTCTCTCATAATCATATCGTGGTTTTGGGACGTTAAACCCCAGATATTATTATGCATTTCAAAGCGGAAATGTACGACGAGGCGGCTGTTTTATATGATAACCAATGAAACGGTTTTCGAGAAAATTTTGCTCTACGGAAGTAACGTTTCTTTTTATTAGCAAGCCGGTTGAGGTACCTATTGTACCAGGGTGCTTTACTGTTGGCAAATATACGACGACTAGGTACATATTTCTGAACTAGTTTAGAAACGATAGATTTAAACATATTCCAATTACTCTGTACTGAACGCTGGAATACACCAGGTAAAAAAACGTCAAGAAATAATGTAAGTTCTTCATTAATGGCGTCGTAGTTAGCTTTCCCGTAATCTTTAATAGTTTTGAACCGTTTGCATGTTTTTGAATGTGTTCTAACTAGGCTGAAAGTCAAGATGTCATGGTCACTTAGGCCAGGCAAATGGGTGATCGAAGAAGCGACGTCTTTAACTGACGTCAGAACAAGGTCTAAAAGGGACGATGAATTTTGTGTGACACGAGTAGGCGAAACAACTAACTGCGATAAGTCGAAATCAGCACAAACCGAGATAAAATTGTTGGACTCGGTTGATGATGGATTTGAAAATGGGCGCATGGCAGACCAGACAATGTTGGGAAAGTTAAAGTCACCCATAAGAACTATTTCAGCACCAGGATGCTGTACAGTAATTTGATTTAAACAGTCGTGAAGGTTTTCACTGAATGATGCACTGGTTGACGGTGAGCGGTAACAAACACCAATAATCATTTTTTTAAAGTTCGTAGTCAGACAACACCACACTGCTTCCATATCACTAGTAATGGGAACTACAGAACTGCTAAGGCTTTCAGTAATTGCAAGTAGCACACCACCACCAACAGAAACAGTGCGGTCATTGCGATAGACTTGATATTTTTTATTGCAGTACAGCAGGTCAGCATTGGGCACATTGGCGGATAACCATGTTTCAGTAATGGCTACGATGTCAGCGTCGCAATCATCGATGAATGAACTTCCGACACTCCAGTGCGTCAGTACATGAGAAGTGCCAGTGAGTTGGAAAAATTCCAACCTTATGTTAATAGACATGAAATAGTACATAGAAGACTTGAAGAATTATGGGACCATCAGCCTATACTTTCGATGATTTACCAAATGTTTAGGAAAGTAAATACAAACAGGCTAAGAGAAACAATTGACTCTAACTAACCTAGAGAGTAAAGTAGTTTCGGGAAAGGATATTCCACGATGAATCAGAGTCACGTGATCAATCAGGTCAGTGGACAGAAACAGGCTAGAGATGATGATGATGGGGTACGAACTTGCATGATTCTGGGAAGCTAACAAAAACTCGCGCCTGTCTCCTCCCTGCCCCAACAATCTTCAATACTGCGGCGAAACAGCGCGAAAACGAGACTAAGTCGAATGAGCAAACAACACAAGCGCATTCGACTTAGTCCCATTTTCGCGCTGTTTCCTCGCAGTATCATGTACCAACTGGTCCTTCAAGACACCCCTCTGCAATCTTCTGCGATACTTCAGAAGCGTCTGAATGCATCTATTCACTAAAGTCTGACATCGTTTCCACTATAGTTGGCATTCAAACATTAAGTTTTAGCTCGGAAACAATAAAAGCGTTAAATAGGCTCTGTTTGAGCCGCCGAAGCATGCGAGCGCGTCATTACAGAGGCATACGAGTCTAGCTCGTATAACTGTACTAATTGTAGCAACAGCACAACGCTACGAGCGATGCTTCTTTGTTAACGCCTGCAGTGTTGCCGGCAGCGCTATACGCGAAGCGTATACGGCTGCATGAAGCTGCTCATAAGCAGCGCGCTGCCGCCGAAAGCGTTTTTGTAACATGTGTTTATTAGGTCACAAAACTGGTGACGAAACGTCTTCTCGCGCAAAGGACTTCCTCTAAAGCAGCGCCGCTGTATGAACATGTTCAATTCTTCAGGAAACAGTGTCGACCCGTCGTTATCCGTTTCCCGGGACCACTTGAAACTTTGTTCTCGGGATCACTGCCCTCTCTGACGGAACGCTTGTATGTTTTTCGCTTTGTTCCGCCTTATAAAAAGAGCGCGAGAACTTTGTCCAGCGGGTCCTGCACACAGCCATAGTCGATCAACGGGCCGGGGAGAAAGGAAGTGTTTGCGGACGCGGATTGCCCCACTTTCTCTCGTGTCCGCGTGCGAGCATGTGAATGTGTGCGCGATGCCGCGATGGCCTGGCGCAATGGTGGACGGCGCTCGCGTAGTGCCATGTACAGATCGCTCAACCAAACCCCCCTCCAGCGCGCTTGCTTGCAGCTGTTTACACAGAACGCTAATGATCTTTGTCCTTCCTTTTGAGACTGCAGACGCTCGTATAAGTTTGGGCGCCGCACCGCAGGCGTGTTTCCTCATCCCACGACTTTTGCACGAGCGGTGGTGTGAGACGCGTGCCGCGGGGAAGGCTTCAGTACACAGCGTATATATATAGAGAGAGTATCAGCGACGAAGGAAGAGAACGCTCACATGGCGCCTTCTCGGTGGAAGCAGCCGTCCGGGGCAGCGTTAGCTCTCGTCGTCCTGCTCTTGTTCTTGGACCACCCAGTGGTGAACAGACTCGCTCTCGGTGCGAGTGTGGCACCGAAACGCACTGCGTTGGATATCATCTGCGGTCAGTTTGGAAGCGTCCCGATTATCAGCTTTGTTTCGTTCCGTCCGTTTGAAATCCGCCCGAGAGACGAACAGAAACAGAGCTATTCGCGAGTTCCTGTCTTTCGCGTTGTTTTTTCCTCGCTTCCATACGATTAACCAACTGTCTCGAACCTCAAAGTTGCAGGCCGCTGCTTCTGTTTTTAATCGGAGTCAACAGAGGAGGCTAGTATACATCAAACGCGGTCTTGAAGCGTAATGTTGGATCGATGACCGACCAATCCGCCGTGCAGCGTTTCCCACCTTTGTATTTCATATGTACACACCTGCAGTTATTTACTAACATCGTGCAAGCGTCGGTGCCAGGGCGCGGTAGCGCCTAATATTAGCGAGATGTAGCGACATCTGGTATACGATGTACAAGCGCACAAAACACACTCATGTGTGAACGCCGTCTGCGGCACTGTTTACCTAAAGGTATATATATTCTGTAAGCGTTATCCTACGCGATCACGTGTTCAAGAAACCGACGCGAAGCTTCTGGTTCTATTGCTGATCTCGTTGCTTGTTGCCGATATTAAACGCTAGCATATCCTGGGGTTAACGATCGTGCAATATTAAAAGAAATTGCAAGGGTGACTGTTTTTAAGCAAGCAATGTCTCCTAAGTAAATAGTTTAAATCACCAAGATAAAGAAAACCGCTCAATTTTGTGAGCCGTATACATTTTTTTTCCTCGTAAGAATCTACCATGATCCAATTTGAAATCTGCTGCCATCCGGAATACCGAGATTACGCCTCCGAATATAACAATGCCATACTCTATTTTCAAGTATTCCCGGTAAATTCTAATAAAACGGTCAATGCTTCCCGGTAAATGCTTCATTCAGCAGATTTACGACAGAATCGTTTGGTATACGCCTGAAGAGTATGTTCGCTGCTGACGTTGGAGCAAGGAAGCAGCCTGATATAGGCGATGTGCTTCTTTTATGAACAACCTTACTGCATGTGCAAAATAATTTCTTTTCTCGATGATGCTTTCTTTTCCTTTGTCGAAGTCGTGCGCAAAAGGATTGTGTACAGTTTTTTTTTTGTATACGTACTCTTTTCAAGCTATTGTGATATGTTACGATGGCAATATGTCTAGAAAGAATGTATGCTATAACCAGTAAAGAAAAGACGTTTCTATTTTCAGATCTCCCCCAAGATGTGAATGACCAACTGAGGAACACCACAAGAAAGTGCGAAGAAATGTTTCCGCAATCGGTGAGCGATGGGACAAAGTGCAGTTTCTTTACGTGCTTTATTTATTTATTTATTTATTTATTTATTTATTTATTTATTTATTTATTTATTTATTTATTTGGAGATACGCAAGAAAAACAGTCTGTATGTGATAAGTCATAGAGATTGGCTTAGTAAGCGCTTTCTGTGCTCCCTCTACATCCAACATGAGCAAATAAGTTCTGAAATCCGAAAGAAAATGCGCCTTGCGGATTTCCGCTCAACTTACTTGCTGATACTCCTTGTTCCCGATCATGTGCACTAGTCGTCAATACTTATCTCACGCAAATCTGATCGATTAGCCCATTTAGTGGAGCCACTGAACCGAAATGACAGTGCATAGTGCCACGTTCAATCCATTACTCAGGCCTGGCCGACCACCCGACCTTGATGGCTGGATTCACGAACCGTTGCACTGCTCACTGGTACACTTCATGCATGAAGCAAACTTGTATCGGTATTCATGACACCGGTTAGTACTATGCCTAAGGCGAGGCTTTCGAAACAAACAAACAAACAAACAAAAAACAAACTATAGACGGTTTTTTTTTTTTCTCACGGAAAACTCTCTTTTCGCGCAAACCGTATGCTTTGCTTTTACTTTCAAGCGGTTCTTTTCTTCTCGTATATGTCTGTACGAGACTGCAATATTTGCAATACATCCTTCGAAATATTTGCAAACACACCCTTGTCATTCCCAGGGGATTTCAGTTTCTGATATGTTTCTAATATGCAGCTTCTTGTTTTTTTTTTCTTTGCATTTCTCCCCAATCGAAATGCAAAGAACACTCGTGTGCTCAGATTTAGGCGCGCGTTGAAGAACCCCATGTGGTGTCAATTCTTACGGCGTGCCTAATAATAATATCGTGGTTTGGGAACGTAAAACCCCAGGAATTATTTATTATATCCACATGTACTTCGTCTCACTTGACAAGATAAGCTGTTATATCAATTGATTAGACGCACTTCTCCTTTCTCACAGTACCCCACGTAAAGAATTTGAGATTACTGCTAATAAATACATTAAGAATTGCCATCTCAAGATATTCTATTGTGTCAGTCAAGGCTTTCACAGAAGTAAGCTGGAGCAATTTCTTGCCCTAGCAGAAATGAAACTGCTGCGACGCGCACGCGTGGCCACCTTACATGTCGCAGCGGCAGTGTACAATTTCGTGATTTGCAACTTTAAAATAAAACAAAAGTGAAATATTTTGTTTTCGTCGCGTGAGTTAAAATCAATAAACAGAATATGGCAGTTTTACAGAAAGTGGGAAAGGGCCTTCATTTTTTTAAATACCGTTTACTTACTAGCATGTATGCAACTTCAGCATGTATCGGGCATTTTTATGGTCGATGAGGATAAAGGTACTTACCTTAAAATTGAACGACGCTTACATGTGTCGAAAAGAATTCAAATGTTCCGTTTTCGCATATTTATTTCGTCCTTGTTATAGAGGCGATACCATGCTGTAAATAACTGAAATCACTTCTAATTGCTGACTACCTACGTACAGCCAAATATTTTTAGATTCACACGAGCACTCGCGTAGTCGTCTTCTTGTGTCCCGTCCCTTTGCGCTCAATTTATTACAGAATGAACCAACGCGCCCAACAAAGCATTTGATAACTTTTCTTTTGGAACTAGCGAAATTGCTGATTTTGCATAATCCGCAAAATGCTCCTCTGTATGATCATGCGCATCAATTTTGTTCGTGAAGGCAAATTTTTCTTTCCCGAAAATAAGATTTATTTCATAGTCCTCAAGCGTCAAAGCAAAAATTTTTGATCAAATTGAGCATTGGTCAGTGAAAAATGCCTGGCCGTATACTTACCTGGACAAATCCATTTAGGCCCGTGCATCGCTTTTTTCACAGCATGCTATTTCGATGTGTTGAAATAAGAGACAATTTTAAGATAGCTTGAGGAATTTTATTTCTTACGATTTCTTTTGGCTTGCGATCGTGATTTTGAATTAATATTCCCAAATCGACATCCTCATTGGGACCTCGTGTGCTCTTCCAACGTTTTCAACGCTCGTTTGAGTCGGATTTATTTGAAGATATGCCCCACACTTATTGGAAAATCTGTCGTACGTCTGTGTTTGATTAAAATTTAACGTTGTCTGTATAAATGACTCATTAAAAATACTATGCCAAACATTGACAAAATCAAAGGTTTTACGGAACACATGAATGTCTCCGCGCCTTACGTTTTTTTTTCTCATAACTTTTATAACGTCCCATAAATCACGTATCATTCACGTATTTGCCATTACGACATCTCGAGCTGCATGATCCCTTAAATGCGCGCTAAAGAGAACGAGTAGATTATTTTGAATTCATAAAGTACTCGTTTGAAACTTTACTTATTACGAAAAGAAAAGGAAAGTAAATGTAAAAGTTACGTATATTGAAATTTGCGGCCCAACCCCTGCGCTGTGACGTCAGAGGTTTCAAGTATTTCGTCGCACTTGGGCCATTAAGGTCCAGTGTAAGCTGTTAAAACTTTCTCGAACTTGTGTTTTTTGCTCTTTCAGAATACAACGGAGTTCTTGTTTACCTATGAAAACTAAATTGGCTTTAAGGAGACACCGTGAAACTCTGAAATGTCGCGTTGAGTTCGTGCGAGAAGTTCCAAGGCGGCGTCTCAGCCAGCCTTTCGATTTTGCGGATCAGTCGAATCGAGCATCTCGTCACTGCAAGATAGGCTTTTCCTTTTGTTTTAGCCCAAAGAAGAGGGCGTATAATTGATTATTATCACTTGAAGCTAGTTGTTTCGTGTACCGGGCCGTGAACATCCCCTCACGAGCAGGCAGAGATGACGCAGTAAACGAAATGTAATTTACAGTAAAACCTCGGTGATACGATCACGGCTCTTACGAATTTCGGGGTGATACGAATTTTTCCGTGGTCCCGGCCAAGGCCAGTTATGCTGCAATGTATTTGAGTACGGTTGTTGCGAACCGATTTTCACCCCACGACGTTTGATACGAACGTACGCTAGCGCACAGGTACGAACTAAAGTCCCTTGATATATAGAAAGTAGCGACACTCTCCTCCATATCCTCTCCCAAGTGTCCAACCCTCCTCTCCCAAGTGTCCAAACCGTATCCATCTCCTCTCCCAAACGACCACCGTGCGGTCGCCGGCCCTATAACCCGGCTCGCGCCACTTTCCTATCAAGAATGCTATGTCACGCAGATAACGCGCGCGTTTCCCAGGCGACGGCCCGTGAAGTGGGGAGGTGGAAGGCGGGAGAGGAGGGTTCTCGGCGTGGCGGCTCGGTTAAAAGGAGGACGGTACTTTCCCAAAAATATCCAGGGACTTTAGTACGAACAGGTGCGGCCCGCGCTCTCGCGGAAGACGCGGCAGTCACGCGCGGGCGTGGGCATGCGCGCTGCGCGGCCATCAACGGTGCGTCGTTGCCTCCGAGATAGTGCGCGCGAATATTGGAGGCCTTTAAGCGCCTTCGCGTTGTTACAGATGACGTTGACGTCACGCTTTTTTTTTCGACGCGTTGACGCGTGCTTCTGTGCTCGAAGCAGCATCGTCTTTGTACTGTGTGAACACGTGCCTGCCACGTCGATGCAAGTCATGTCATCGTAATCAGACGTTCTGTGAAACAAGACTGAAACTTAGGCTGCGGATCCATCATGAAGTCCCGTAAAAAGTGGACGAACACCCCAAGAGACGAAGCGGACGGTCTTGGCGAATGAGCTAGGCCTCGCAACGTACGCGCACACATGCCGACTCTCCGATTTGCACGGGAGACTGCCGAATTTTGAGCCAACTGCCCGATTGTGCGGGCACGGCCGTAAATCTCCCAAAAAGCACCACCGCGATAAGAATGTAACAGCAACAAAGGACAACGAGTGTAAAAATTTCTGGCCTTCATCTATCGCGTGCAAAGCGCCTCTTAAGGTACTCTGATCTCATGCAGAAAAGCGTAGTAAGATCAGGAAGGGGCTACTAGCGGTCACGGGTCACATCACATTTGGTTCAGTAATCACACGCGCACACGCACCGCACATTTACGAGCACAAGTATGATCGCTGACGTCTAAAAACTTTACTGGGCGATTATTTAGAGCTGTTATTGGCGTCAGTGCGGCCCTGAGAAACAATAAATCAAAACGTATGCCAACTTCCTTTTGCCGCATACTAATTTTCCATGTTTTCTGGTGATACGAATTTCCGATGATACGAATATTTTTGGTAACCCCGCGAGATTCGTATCACCGAGGTTTTACTGTATTGAAGTTAAAACGAGCAGATAAACATCACGTACAATTAAACACTGTAAATGCGCTGAAATATGAGGAAACCGCGATACAAAATGCGCGTCTTAACACTTGACCCTGCGGAGCTCAGCCACACGCATGCGAACTTCTGAGGGCAGTTCGCAGCGTCTCTCCTTACTAAGCTGTTACGTGGGTTGCTAACGCAGCATCCAGCACCGTGATATCCCAGCAGCGTCCGCGACGTCCCCACATAAATGCTCGTCGCCTAACTTGTAGCCGCTGCATGGCGCATGGTTTCAAGCATATGGTAATGTCGGCGATCGCCCCAAATTCAAACTTTATCTCGCTTTGATGCTCGGAAATAAAACTATTTCCGCCGTCTTTAACATCTTGGAGTAAAGAACTCCATTTGAATCGAGCGATTTTCTGAAGCTGAAAACTAAACGTTGGTTTCTGCTGTTCAGTAACTACGAAAACCTCGGAACATGCTCTCTTCAACGTCGTAGCAAAGTATACCCGTTTACAATATGCACGTTGTCACCCCTTTCTACAAACCAGGTGGCCAGTCTGAGTGACCACAGGAACATCCAATGCCTGAAGCAAGTGGCTGGGCCCCAAGCCGACGAACAAAAGCCCCGCGACGTCTTCTGTGCGCAAAGGGGACTCTTCCAACCAGTGCGTATTTAATTGCACTAGAATATGGGCGCACTGACAGCGCATGCGCGCCCAATTCCTAACCGCAGGGTCAAAACGGTGAACGTCTCAGACTGAAGCCGTAGTTTCGGCACGGAAACTGGCCTTCGTCAGTCGAAAAACGTAGGCCTGTCTTCAACCACGCTAAACTTCGTATACTCACAAATTGAACAGTCACACCCTTACTTGTGTCAAAATACAATATTGCTAGAGGGACGTCCTCGATGCCGCCTTGAATATTCTAGCGAGGTCCGTACGCTAAAACGTGCGAAAATTGCAAAATTATCGCTGACAAATGTGTCTTGTACAGTAATTTACCATTAATTGAATGAAGTGCCTGAGTGTAAGGAAACGTCATCGTTCGGCTGTGTACTTTGCCAACGTAAACATTCATAAACGCAGCATTAGCGCCTTTATAGTAATTCGTACTTGTTCGACCTTTCTTTGGAAAGCCGATACTATAAAGTCCTAGGCTGAAGTGGTCTCTTAAGTCTGAAGCTCGCACTATTTTATTGACGTACTCTCAACGTATGCGGAAAGCAGAGCTACAGCGGGAAAAAACTAGCACACGTGACCAATGACCGAAGCAGCAGAATTATATGCTGCGGTACAACATGCGCCTTGCAATTTTCCCACTCCAGCCATGGGCACGCCTGCTCATCTTATTCCGCTGCGGCTACTGTGTTGTGCATTCGTCAGTGGCATATACATTTTAACCTCAGGCAGCCAACTCAATAATGTTCTAAGTCTTACAGCCAGGAATTCGATAGAGGTAGCAACAGTAAACAATACACGTGTTACCCATGATGACAAATGATTCAATGAACTACTAGACCACTATAGTTAAGGTGCACACAGTTTCTCGGATGCTTTACTCAGTGCAGTGTCTCGCACCTATGCAATGTGAGTGAATAGACAATTTTCTCTCACCGCAGTACATCGACTGTGTTATGAAAAGTCAAAGGGACATGCTGGTAAGTATCCCAATTTTAACATTCATTCATGGACTTGCCTCCTTTCGAAGTATATGAACGCAATGAATACGTGTTTCTTGCGAATTTTTCAAGAGTACTTTGTACAGTATATTGCGTTCCTATCGTTCACGTGAACAAAGTTGCATAAAAATAATGAAATTAATGGCGCCAACTGTGATGTATTGCCTCTGACCGTACGACTTTTCTGTTCGCATGTCATCAGAAGGCCTATGCGAAACTTTCAGCGACGGAACTTCGGGCTGTTCGGGACGGTCTTGTAAGAACACCGCTCCATTAACCAGTTAGTGAGTGCAGCCTCTACGCAGTGCTTATCCCTTCTTTTCTTTGTTTTCAGGTATGCATGCTGACAACATGGAATGAACTACTTCGCACCTAACAAATCAAGTGGGAACCGATTAAAAACTCGTTTTACAAAATCATTGTTTAGTCTATGACGTCTCTGGCGTCGGGACGTGACATCTGATGCCTATCGTCATACCAGTCCAACCACTCGCCAAGCTGTTTACTGCCGTGTGCGACTATTTCAAACAAATTGGATTCCATCTTTTGGGAATCAACGCCCTTTTCGAACACGTTTCGGACTGCAGAAAAAAAAGAAAGAAAAGCTGCCGAAATCATGTGCGCGTTGGAAATGCGTGCCCCCTTTGATCAGAATCAATAGAACACCTTGTGCGGGCGTCGTTTTTTTTAGTACCTGCTGTCACGAAGCTACTAATCGTATCCCGAGACTATACCACGCAATGTACTTGCAGCTAACATCTGTCACTGAAGTAACAATGCTCCTATCAGAAGCTTAGGAACAGCCGTAGCCGCGATGAGGATGATTTAGAAATAAAAGCAATCAAATACGTTATAGACTTAATTGTGCTTACACACATATATAACGTCTCTCTTTCGACTGGACTTTTTCCAGACAGCATGCAAGTGGCTAGAGTTTCAGTAATTTACAAGAATGGAGACAAAAATCGCTTAAGTAACTATCGTCATGTGTCAATTTTGCCTATCTTTTCAAAGGGGACTCGAGAAAGTAATAAACTGTCGTATTGAGAAATTTACTACAAAATACAACCTATTAACAGATCACCAATTCGGCTTCAGAAAGGGGCGTTGCACTGAGACAGCACTTCTAGTTCAAAAGAGAAAATTTTATACAATTTTGAAAATAATGCCATGACACTGGGTATATCTCTAATAAAGCTTTCAATCGGGTAAACCACTCAATTTTATTTGAAAAGTTAGAACATTATGGCTTACGTGGGACAATACTACAACTTATTAAATCTTATTTGAAAGCGGGTTACCAATACTAAATAAATATAAATCATACCTTAGGCCTATTGAATATTGGGGTTCCTCAGGGTAGCATACTGCCACGCCCGCTTCTTCTTTTATTTTGATGTGTTCGAGTTTGACCAGCTCGGTTATCAACTCTCGACGCTGGCCGCGAAGCAGTGTTCGAGAAGCTTCACGATTTTAGTAGATCGTTTTGTTAAGATTGCGCGCCGCACGCGAATGTTCCAGCTTTGTCGAGAGATAACGCCGCCACCAGCGATATTGCTGGAAAGTTCCATAGCGCCTGTATAAAAGCCGACACGCTTGACCGCTTGTCAGTTGATCGACGGTCGACGCTCTGTTCGCCGGTATCAGTGTATTGCTGTAGCTTTCAGTTTCTCGGCCACAAGTTCGGCCTAATAAAGAGTTTCATCTCGACGTCCTGACTGCTGCCTTCGTCGACGTCATGCCACGTGACATCTGGTGGAGGTGCTGCTTCTTCCATGATCCGGACGCCCCCGCGAAGCGCTGACCCAAGCCCAAGCCGAGATGAGGACTACGACAAAGAAAACCCGGATCGTCGAACAAGCCGCAGGCAGAAGGGACTACAGCCAGAGTGCGGGCTCCTTCCCGAAAAAACCAGGCAGCCCCAGATCCCAACATCGACCGCAACGACGATGACCGATCCCGTCCAGCCTGCGCCGATCCTTCTCCGGCCGCCGAAGGAGCCGCCAACCTTGCGCGGATCATCACTCGAAGACCCGGAAAGCTGGCTTGAAGCCTACGACCGAGTCGCCCTTTTCAATGCCTGGACCAGCGAAGACAAGCTACGGCATGTATATTTCGCTTTGGAAGACGCCGCTCGGACCTGGTTCGAGAACCAAGAGCGAAGCCTGACAACGTGGGACATTTTTCGCGCCAGGTTTCTCGCCACATTCACGAGCGTCGTCCGCAAAGAGAGGGCTGAGGCTCTGCTCGAGACCCGCGTGCAGATGCCGAACGAAAACGTGGCGCTCTTCACGGAAGAGATGACCAGGCTGTTTCGTCACGCAGACCCTACCATGCCCGAAGAAAAAAAAGTTCGCCTTCTCATGCGAGGAGTTAAGCAGGAGCTCTTCGCTGGGCTCATGCGGAACCCACCCAAGACAGTCCAGGAATTTGTTTCCGAAGCCACAACCATCGAGAAGACGCTGGAAATGCGAACCCGGCAGTACAATCGCCTGCGCATTCGAAGACAGCGCAGCAGTTCATGCCCTCGGCTCCGACGACTTGCGCGAAACGATCCGAGCCATCGTGCGAGAGGAGCTGCGAAAGCTCGCACCTTTTGCACAGCCCGAAGTGACGTCGATTGCGGACGTTGTACGCGAGGAAATCCAACAGTCACTGGGTGTTCCTCAGCCGGCACCGCCGCAGCTGCAAGCAATGAGCTATACTGCTGCAGCCCGAAGCAACGCCCCCCCTCCTCGCCCACGTCAAGACGCCGCGCCGCACCAGCAGTTCCGCCGCCAGGCACCACCGCCGCCACCACCGACGTCATACCGCCCGCCAGCCGGTCAGCGATACACGCTGAGGAAGACCGACGTTTGGCGCGCCCCCGACCATCGTCCACTCTGCTACCACTGCGGAGAAGCCGGCCACGCCTACCGCCGCTGCCATTATCGACAGATGGGACTGCGCGGGTTCGCCGTCGACGCGCCGCGTCCACAGCAGGGTGAACGACCACGTGACATCGCCGACTATCTGGCAGGAGCGCAGTGGACCCCCCGAGGACCTTCCCGATCGCCGTCGCCAGGCCGCTACGCCTCTCCCCAACGCCGACCATACACTGGCCCAACCCGGGGCCGGTCACCTAGCCCGCATCCGGAAAACTAAGGGCAGCAACCGATGGAGGTGCGGTTGCTGTACGACGAAATACCGAAGACCCTCCGCCGCCGACGCCGCCGCCACGATGAAGGCTTCAGGACACGACGAAAACCCCTGACGACGAAACCTCGCGGACCGAAGTAGACCTCACGACGCAACGTGGAAGCAGCGGAACAAACCAACGTAGCCGTGACCCGACGCCACGACCTAACTGCAACGCAAGACGACGATCTATAGCGACCTCGACGTTCTTATCGACGGCCACAGCGTCACAGCCCTCGTCGACACCGGAGCCGACTATTCTGTCATCAGTGGACCGTTCGCCACGAAGCTGAAGAAAGTTAGGACAGCCTGGGAAGGTCCCAAAATTCGGACAGCTGGAGGTCACCTCGTAACGCCGGAGGGAATCTGCACAGCGAGACTCACCATTAACAACCGGATTTATCCCGCGAACTTTGTAATCCTGCCGCGTTGCTCGAGAGATGTCATCCTTGGAATGGACTTCTTAGGCCTTCATGGTGCAATCATCGACCTGAGGTCTAAGTCAATAACACTGTCCACGGAAAAGGCACTACCGCCGCACACTCCGCCAAGAAAGCACGCCTTGAATGTGCTGGAAGACCAGGTCACCATTCCCCCTCGCTCCAGCGTCATCATTTCCGTCGGCACTCAGAAATCAGCAGACCTGGAAGGCGTTGTTGAAGGCGACCAGCACCACTTGATTAACCGGAAGATTTGCGTCGCAAGAGGAGTAGCAGAGCTGCGGGCAGGGAAAGCAACAGTTATGCTCACGAATTTAAGCAACGAGTACAAGCACGTGAGCAAAAGGCACGACGGTCGCCTACATCGAAGAAATCGTAGAAGCCAGTAATGCTTTTAGCCTCACCGATTCTCCCGACTCCGACGAGTAAAGCGCCGCAACCAGCTTTCGACATCAATCCCAGCCTTCAGAAGCACAAACAAGAACAGCTCAAAACCCTGCTCTTGCAATACAAGGGCTGCTTTTCGTCGTCGTCGAGAATTAGGCAGACTCCCGTGGCAAAACATCGCATCATAACAGAGGAAAGCGCCAGACCACTCCGTCAGAGCCCGTACAGAGTTTCGACGCGAGAACGCGAGGCCGTGAAGAAACAGGTCGACGAAATGCTACGCGACGACATCATCCAGCCGTCGAAGAGTCTGTGGGCATCCCCGGTGGTGCTAGTGAAGAAGAAGGATGGGACTCTACGTTTTTGCGTCGATTATCCTCGCCTGAACAAAGTCACGAAGAAGGACGTGTATCCCCTTCCCCGGATAGACGACACCCTGGATCGATTACACAACGCAAAGTACTTTTCGTCGATGTACCTCAAGACCGGTTACTGGCAAATAGAAGTCGACGAGAGAGACCGAGAAAAGACTGCTTTTATAACACCAGACGGCCTGTTCGAGTTCAAGGTCATGCCCTTTGGTCTTTGCTCGGCACCTGCGACTTTTCAACGGGTTATGGATACAGTACTGGCCGGCTTGAAGTGGCAGACGTGCCTCGTGTACTTGGACGACGTCGTTGTGTTTTCCTCAAACTTCGACGAACACCTTCGGCGCCTTGAAGTTGTACTTCAAGCAATCAAGACCTCCGGACTCACCTTGAAGCCCGAAAAGTGCCGCTTCGCGTACGAGGAGCTCTTGTTCTTGGGTCACGTGATCAGCAAGGATGGTGTTCGCCCGGACCCGCGGAAAACAGCTGCCATCGCTGCCATCGCTGACTTCCCGACGCCCACCGACAAGAAGGCCGTACGCCGTTTTCTCGGCTTGTGCGCCTATTACAGACGTTTCGTCAAGGAATTTTCACGGATCACCGAGCCACTGACGCAACTCACAAAGGCCGACGTCGAATTCAGGTGGGAAACGTCGCAAGTTCAAGCATTTCAAGAATTGAAACGACGCCTACAGACGCCTCCCATACTTGCGCATTTCGACGAATACGCCGATACGGAAATCCACACCGACGCAAGCAGCGTAGGACTCGGCGCCGTCCTTGTGCAAAAGACCGACGGATTCGAAAGGGTCATCAGTTATGCTAGCCGGTCGCTATCAAAGGCAGAAATCAACTACTCCACAACAGAAAAGGAGTGCCTGGCCATCATCTGGGCTACATCGAAGTTTCATCCCTACCTCTACGGCCGGCCCTTCAAAGTTGTGAGTGACCACCACGCCTTGTGTTGGCTAGCTAACTTGAAGTACCCTTCAGCTCGCCTCGCACGGTGGAGCCTACGACTTCAAGAATTTGATATAACCGTCGTTTACAAGTCCGGAAGAAAACACTCCGACGCTGACTGCCTGTCCCGCGCCCCCGTCGACCCACCGCCGCAGGACGACATGGAGGATGACTGCTTCTTGGGAACCATAAGTGCCGAAGACTTCGCCGAACGACAGTGAGCGGACCCAGAACTCAGGGGCCTTGTGGAATACCTCGAGGGCAGGACCACCGTTGTTCCCAAGGTATTCACGCGAGAACTGACGTCGTTTTTCTTGCGCAACGGTGTTCTCCTTAAGAAGAACTTCTCGCCGCTTCGAGCCGATTCCCTTCTCGTAGTGCCCTCCACATTGCGACCAGAGGTCCTCCAGGCTCTGCATGACGACCCTACGTCTGGACACCTGGGTGTTTCTCGCACGCTCGCAAGAATACAGGAAAAGTACTACTGGTCGCGCCTTGTCGCCGACGTAACTCGCTACGTCAAGACCTGCCGGGACTGTCAGCGACGCAAGACACCGCCGACTAGGCCAGCCGGACTTCTGCAGCCTATCGAGCCACCTCGACGGCCGTTCCAGCAAATTGGGATGGACTTACTGGGGCCATTCCCGACGTCCAATACCGGAAACAAATGTATCGTCGTGGCTACCGACTACCTCACCCGCTACACCGAGACAAGGGCCCTACCCAGAGGCAGTGCCACCGAGGTAGCGAAGTTCTTCGTTGAGAACATCCTCCTGCGTCATGGCGCCCCAGTGGTCCTCATCACCGACAGAGGTACGGCGTTTACTGCTGACCTAACTCAGGCAATACTGAGATACAGCCAAACAAGCCACCGCCGGACCACAGCGTACCACCCACAGACCAATGACCTCACAGAGCGGCTAAACAAGACCATCGCCGACATGCTGGCCATGTATGTCGACGTCGAACACAAGACGTGGGATGCCATCCTTCCGTATGTGACCTTCGCATACAACACGGCCATGCAAGAAACGACGCAAATGACGCCGTACAAGCTAGTCTACGGAAGGAGAGCGGCAACGACGCTCGACGCAATACTACCAACCGCCACCGACGAAGACGATCTCGACGTTGCCGCCTATTTGCAACGCGCCGAAGAAGCTCGACAGCTCGCCCGCCTGCGCATCAAGAACCAACAGAGGGTCGACAGCCGTCACTATAATCTTCGACGACGCCACATGGAGTACCAACCCGGGGACCGTGTGTGGGTCTGGACGCCGATACGCCAACGTGGGCTCAGTGAAAAACTTCTTCGGCGATACTTCGGACCATACAAGGTGCTTCGACGTCACGGCGCTCTTGACTACGAGGTCGTCCCGGTCGGCATTACGAACTCCCAGCGACGCCGCGCACGACCTGAAGTCGTCCATGTCGTGCGCCTTAAGCCGTTTTTTGCGCGTTAGCGAACCTGGGGACTCTACTTTTTCCTTTGTTATTGTAATTTATTTGTGTATGCACTTGTTTTTCCTTTCCATGTTCTGTCGATGGAGGCGAAAATGTTTGAGGCCCGTGTACTTAGATTTAGGTGCACGTTAAAGAACCCCAGGTGGTCGAAATTTCCGGAGCCCTCCAGTACGGCGTCTCTCATAATCATATGGTGGTTTTGGGACGTTAAACCCCAGATATTATTATTATTATTATTATTATTATTATTATTTCCATGTTCTGTTGCAAGCATCGGGACGATGCTTTTTTTTTCAGAGGGGGGCAATGCCACGCCCGCTTCTTCTTTTATTTTGATGTGTTCGAGTTCGACCAGCAAGGACGGTTATCAACGCTCGACGCTGGCCGCGAAGCAGTGTTCGAGAAGCTTCACGATTTTAGTAGATCGTTTTGTTAAGATTGCGCGCCGCACGCGAATGTTCCAGCTTTGTCGAGAGATAACGCCGCCACCAGCGATATTGCTGGAAAGTTCCATAGCGCCTGTATAAAAGCCGACGCGCTTGACCGCTTGTCAGTTGATCGACGGTCGACGCTCTGTTCGCCGGTATCAGTGTATTGCTGTAGCTTTCAGTCTCTCGGCCACAAGTTCGGCCTAATAAAGAGTTTCATCTCTACGTCCTGACTGCTGCCTTCGTCGACGTCACGACCACGTGACAATACTAAGACCAATTCTCTTCCTTTCCTATATTGATGATATTTAAGAATGTATGAGGATTGTAAATATATATGTCGACGATTGCTCGGTACTTCTTGAAGTGAGAGACTTGGAGACCATAACACGAAAGGTTAATACATTCTGTCATAACTTACAGATCTGGTGCAAGTTCAATAGGCTTACTTTAAACGAATCGAAAACTAAATGTGTATTGTTCCGTGCCCTGGGAATCTTAAGAAACATGGACGACTATGTAACTCTCGGGCCATTTCAAATCAAATAATAGCGAAACATATTAAGACTCTAAGTGTATTTTTTTCAGAAAATGTGTCCTGGAATGAACACGTGAAGACCTTATTGCGAAAACTAAGCAGGGCAGCCGGTGTATTAAGCCGGAACCGTCACACTTTTCCTGTTAAAAGAATGTTATATTTCGCGCTCTTCAACTCTCACTTATATTATTGCACACTAATATGGGGAAACACAACATTATCAACCTTACAGCAAACATTCTTGGTCCAGAAAAAAGCGCTTCGTTCAATAGGAAATGTCTCGTTTCTAGAACACACAGAACCTTTATTCCACAAACATAAAATTATGAAGATTCACAACATAAGCAGACATAAACTACTGAGAACATACAAAAATGCCACGTTAGGAAGAACAGAGCTATTCGAAGCAATAGCAAACCCTCGAACAAATACAATTACTATCCTTTCAGGTATCACCCACCATATACCACGTTCCTTTCTCGCGTACCCATTATGGGAAAGAAAAGCTTGATTATGTACTCGCAACCACACTAAATTAACTAAACCAAAGAAATCGTTGACGTTCTTAACGTTACTAACAAAACCTTACTAGATCTGTTTATGTAAATGTATTGGAACTACTCATGTTTGTTTATTTACAGTAGCCTGTTTTACTAAGGTGATTGTAAATTAAAACATGCATTGATGTTTTTTCAGTACAACATCATAGATTATATAACTACTTTTGGTAATAGCACTGTATACACTGTGGATATATAGACTTGCTTAGATGTTTCGTCACTGCTGCTGTACGGGTGAACAAAGCTTAGACAAGCTGCGCAAGCGCAGCTTTCTTCTTTGGTCCCCTATTTTCGCAGTGACAATGCACTGTATTGTCTGAGGCGAAAATAAAATTTAGTTTGATTGACTGATTGACTGAAATGAGAGAACCATGTGCAAGAACGTTGCGACGCACGCTTCAGGCGTAACATACTTCACGTCGAAGCAGGAGTGGCACTAGGGCCAATTCCAGATTTCAGGCGTAGCTTAACGTATGAACGTACACTAAGACAGAAAATTCTGCGTCCGGCGTATGCACCCCTTGCCAAGCTTAATTTTGCTTCAGTTCGAATACAGTCAGCTTTGTACGGCTTTGAGAATAGCTTTTCAAGAATCTTTTTTTAAATTTAAACGAGGACCAAGCGGGCACCCCCACACACGAACATGTTCAGCGATGTTCTGAGATGGATGACGCTTCAGTCCTGGCACGCCTGCTGGCAGGCCTTCATCGAATCGAACTGGTTGTTGCCGACGAGGCAACGCCGATCGAGCAGCGTCGCGTGTGACGCGTTGACACACCTGGCGCTCCCTTCGGCTTGCATGTCCGCGAAGTAAGGATGCCGCAGATGCTCGAGTCCGCACTCTCCCGGTGCCGGAACTCCGCAGCGTGGGCTGTCCGCCTGTACGCCGTTCTCCGCGCACTGAAGTGAGCACTCGCCGAGTGTCCTATAGACTCCGGGTTGGCTGGCTGGACACCTTCCGTGCGGGAAAGTCCACTTGGTGCAGGCCGTGCCGTTGAAGTACCAGAACGAGGCTATCACGTCTTGCCTGCGAGTACCAATGTCTTGTATATACAGATATGGTTTGCACACAGGTTTGCATGCGTATGGGAGTATAACTGCATGGCGCTTCGCGATAGTTACTGCAAATAACACATTCTAAGAAAAAAATAACAGTCCTTTGACTCCTCTTTGTGACTTCTGACTTACCACGTATGTGACTCTCTTTAAAGACACTTCAGAACTCTGTTTGGAGATCGTCATACTCTCGTCGAAGGGTCGTGGGACCCAAAAGACAGTTGACGTGTCTCTTTACAGAGAGTCATATACGTGGTAAGTCAGGACTCACCGAAAATACTCACACATACTGTTTTTTTCTTAGAGTGTACAAAATAAAGGAACAATGGTTTCATGTCTTCTACCGCCCTCTGTATACCCACCGCGTGGGTGGTGCTTGTGATGAAACTTATCGCCGGGGCATACAGGATTCACACATCGACAACCGACAACCATGAGTAACATTTGAGGAGGATGACCCAAGTACCATCCTAAATTGTATACGGTAGCCATCGCGTGGGAGGCGCTCGAGATGCGCCTTGTCAAGCAGAGTGTACGAGTCCAATGCAGAAACCGACTCGCTCGGGGTGTTCCCTGTCATGTAGGTCGTGCGGCTTTTAACGGCACACTAAAGAGCAAAACGATTTTCCTCATATTAGTAAAGTACTCTTTCACGATACCAAAAACACCACGCTTGCTGCGAGAAGACGCTTAATAAGCGAGAAAACCCGCAAAAACAATGTGGGTGGCGACGCCACCTTGAAGTTTCAGCACCATTCGCCGTGACGTCGCATGTTTTGACGGCGCCTACTATGGACCATGAAGTCCCTATTCGGTAAAAATGAAGTACATTGTCCTCTGAGGGGGCCATAGACTTAACATACCAAGTATGGGGTAATTTTGTTGAGCCAATCGCGCCAAAATACGATAAATACACTTTGAAATCCGTGACGTCACGCGGGGAGATTTAGGCGCGAAATTTAAAAATGATACTTTGAACGATTTTCTCCTCTATTAATAAACCTATGATGGCGAAATTAATGACAGAGTTCTCAGATCACAATTTATCGATCTAAACCGATTCATTGTTTCTCTTTAGTGCCCTTTCACTCTTTCGTGACCGTGGGAAAATTGGCCACTTTTCGCATGTTTAAGTAATTATCTTTGTTATGAATGATATCATAGATACTGTGTAATATTATATATCGATATGAAGCTAAGTGATTTTGCTTTTTAATGGTATTGATTCATATTAAGGTATAATATGCAAGGATATTTATGAAAAACTAGATTTATTGATCATTGCATAGAACATTTTTATGCTACGCCCCCAACATAAAAGAAAAGAAGAAAAATAATTTGGGATAGACAAATTATTTGCTGAACAGCTTTCTATATTAGAGGAAAGTTTGAATGATCTAGATGAAAAAGCGTATGAGTTACAAATTTATTTTTTGTCAGCCCAGTGAAACCTGCATTATTCCATCAGGTTACACGGTTATATTTTCTCCCTCTATAAATTTTTCAAACACAGCAATACAATAAACATAATTGAGAAGAAGAATACATTTGCTATTGAGCCTTGGGTATTTTAGCAAATAAATAATGCTTAACAGCAGCACAGAAAATATTAATCACGGTGTTCCTCAAGTCTCAATGCTGGGTCCATTACTTCTTTTACTTTACATTAATGACCTTCCTGACATTATGCACATGACTCACTGCGTTTCATGTGCCAACGATACAACCATTTATTTTGCTCATCGAAGAATAAACAGTGCCACTAATAAACTGAATGCTTTAATTCCTAGCGTGTCCAAGTGGTGCCACGACAATCATTTACTTATTCATCCAAATAAATCTAAATTTCTGGTTTTTAAATCAACTCAACGCTAGTTAACATTTTTGCCAGGGATCACAATTGAATTGCATATTGTTAATATCAGTGACAGTGGATCATTTCTTTGCGTTCACCTCGATGGTAACCTTCAAGTCGCTAACAATATTGCGCACAAAAGAAAATTCGGCAGATCCCACGTGCCATGGGAATCGATGTTATGCGAAGCATGCGGAGGGAAGATGACTGTGGTGTGATTTTTTTATTGAGCGAAGCGTTAGGAAATGACGCTAAAGATACGTACAAATGTTGTACGCACAGACATGTTCAACAGTCGCATATGTTTTATATAACCAGTTATTTGGAGTTGTGTAACGATGACAATAGAAACATGGGTACTACCAACACCAGAAGCGGAAAGATGATATGTAGCGCTTGTGCTTGCGAGGATGGTAGTCCTGGATAGTGCTACGTAGCCCGACTTCAGTGGATGGCGCTTAACTACAATTGACGACGTGACACCTGTACCATAGGAGTACATATGTAAAGTTTATAAAATTAGATAGCCAGCAGGACAACCACAATTGACGCTTCACCAACATGACGCCTGCGTAGGGTGTTTTTCCAAAGCAGTTTCGAGACCTGGCGTGGCTCTGTGGTAGAATACTTTATTGCTACGCAGAATGCTTGGGTTCGATTCCTGCTAAGATCCTGGTATTTATTCTTTACATTCGTCGCGTCAACGGTGCCAATGTCATTGGATTTAAATGGCCAATGTCTGCTCTCACCGTTGCTGGGTAGATATAAACTGTCAATCACCTGTGGCGCATACCCGCATACCACCACCCGTGGTGTACGGGTATGTGCCACACGTGTCTGGAGGAAAGGGTTTGACGACGTACGCGAGGGGATTTTCACGCTATTCATGTCATGACCAGCCAGACATATTCGTCAAACCCTTTTACTCTCCCATACTTATTTTGGTCTACACCGAGTTAAGGAGGCGATCACAAGAGCACCCAGACTACCCAGACGTAGGCGGCTAGAAAGATAGATACATAGATACGCAGATAGAAACGCTCGAAGTGCCTTAGGTTCGCTAAGAAATGCTTCGCATTTAAAAAATCAGATACCAAAATGTAGCACTGAACACGGCACCAAAACATCCTAAAGCATGGCTTCACCGCAAACAATAAAAATATGATAAACTTGTAAGCTACAAAACCGTCTTCACATTTCAATGTCTGACATTATCGAAATTGGTGGAACCATTTCTGAAAGAAAAAGCTTCTTTTTCTAAGGTTGGTGTGCCACTAGGCGAAACAGGTGTTAAAAGTGGCATTTCTCTAGTCGTCAAGTTTCTTGTCCTCTTAGCACTTTTTGCATTTTCTCCGCTTCGTCAATCGGTAGGACTTGTTCTGAATGTACGTACTTGTTTTGGGAAGGTATAGTCGTGGAAGCTCGACGATGCCCTATAGATCAGCAGGCAAATGAAATACACCATCTCTGCGTCCGTGACCATTTCCCAAGAACCACCACGTTTGGCATAAGACTGCTGTTACAGGATTTTTGTTAACACAAATCCTGTTTGTTACCTACACTGTGAAAAAGATGCCCAAAACGCCGATTTTCCTAATGACACACATCGCTTCACTGCGCAACACTACTCCGAGGTCACGGCCGAGTAGCCTTCTTGGGCTGAACATTACTCTCTACTGGTTGAAGGTTACGCCACCAAAATTTTACCATATACTGCTCATACACTACAAAGAAAAGATATAAGAGTGCGAACATCCTCAAGACATTTCAGTTGGAGTAAAAAATCGATGTGCCAGAAAGCGTAAAGTACTCATCAACACCTGACTACGATCCGTGCTCGTTCAACAGTTTTCTTATCATCCGAACTATATTTCCATCATTTTACGTCATCCTCGGAGTCACGTCTGCTAGAAACAGCAGAAACATCGCTTGCGGACGCAACAGAATTGTCCAAGGAACAACATTTCCGAGACGGTCTACTTCCGGGTCGTCTGCCATTTTCGGGAACAAACCAAGCGAACCGCTATCTTTGAGTCGCTGTTAAAAATCGCCGCCGCTCGAAAAAAAAAAACTAACTATGCTGGAAACGAAATATTAGTGCTTACAGAATGTGCTAGACGGTGCAGCTAGTTGATAGGAGTGCCCGTACATTTATATTCTCGTTCGGCGCATTCGGGTCGCAGGTCATGAAAGAGTTAAACGGTGGCTCAGCTCACGTACTTGATGTTGGTATACCAGTCTGTGAAATAGCATACTGGGGTTGTGCGCTGCCTCCCTTGCCAGCTGCTCATGCGCGTTCAATTTCGGTTTTTAAAAACGCGATGGTGATCTCCAGTAACCCTCAGAGTCGTTCTAGAAGCAATGATTGCAGCGTGTTTTAAAGGGGACAGTCTATTTGCACCTCAAGAGCTCGGGGTCACGTGACCTGAGCAGAAACTTAACGCGTGACGTCATACCACCACCGTACAATTTGAACTAGAGTACACTCTAATTTGAACTAAAGCCAAGGTTCTGCCCGGCGTTGCATCGCTGTGTTGCCAGTGGCAGTGGTTGACCCGTGTCGCAGGAAGGCGAGTAACGTACGCCGTGGCGCTTCGCGGTTTTCACTGTTTTGCCAACATTACTACTGCCAGAGCCAAGGAGCTCTACCATTGACGTCATACGGGACGTTTCTTCTCTGGTCACGTGACCCCGAGCTGTTGAAGTGCAAATATACTCTCCCGTTTTAAAGCGAGCCTCTCTTTGTTTATTCCCCAACGCTTGGCGTGGGTTCCGGTTTTCCGCTGAAACACACACACTTGCCAGGCATGCTTCAGGCAGCTAACGTATATGCGCTGAATGTTGCCGAGCGTTGAATGCTGCCGACTGAGTATACCTCCAGCGGACAGGCCCCTCTGTTCTGCATCATGAAACATTGACAACATGTAACATTTACGCACTATTTTGGTTTGTTTAATAATAATAAGCAGAAGAAGGATAAAAATTCATTTAACGCGCCCAGGAACAACCGTAAGGCCTTTCTTCTGGCATACGCAAACAAAAATACTAATGACAAACAATACAATAAAGAAAGTCCATACGAGAAAATGCAAACAATAAAGAGCAAAACTGCAGAAACAAAAAGCCTGTAGAACACGGCAAAGATACAACAGCATAACACGAGATATGTGGAGGGCCAATGGTAAATAAAATCACATACAACAATGCGCAAGGTAGGTTTAAAGATGAAGGACAAAATGATATGTACAATGTTCGATACTATGTTAAAACAGCACAAACCACAGAAGCAAACAATGACTGTGAGATAAGAAAAACATTGAGATCAAGAAAGTAAGAATTATAAAGACTTTGTATCCTTTGGACGGTTGAGTGTTGGCCAAGACAGGCAGCTACATGAAACGATCTATGCGCTCTGGTTATCTTGTAGTAGTAGTAGTAGTAGTAGTAGTAGCAGTAGTAGTAGTACTACTACTACTACTACTACTACTACTACTACTAATAATAATAATAATAATAATAATAATAATAATAATAATAATAATAACAACAACAACAACAATAATAATAACAATAATAATAATATTAATAACAACAATAATAATATAACAACATCTAGTGCCAGTAACCCAGGTTTCAATAATAACATTGTAAAAGGTACATCGCATACTATTTGTTCCATATATTAACCTCCCTATTCTCCCAGTCACTGCACACCGGTAGCATTCACAATGACTGGCGCAGAACCAAAATAATACCGATTTTCAAATCATAGCCAAAAAAATACACATTTTCAAATTTGGCGATAGTGCTTTACCGCTTAATTATCGCCCCATTGACATAACCAGCACTATTTGTAAAATACTCGAGCACATAATACACACTCGAGTCATCATCTATCCTGAAGACCGAAACATTATTTTCAAACATGCATCAACGCTTTTCGGGAGTGCTCTCTCACGAGACACCGAACTTGCCGAATTTATTAACGACGTGCACGCGCTGACAGACATTGAGTTCAAAGTTGATGCAATATTTAAAAATTTTCAGAGGCATTTGATCGCGTTTCATGTGGTAGGTTGTTGCTTAAACTTTCCTAATTGAAAATTGACACGGATATAATTACATGAATAACCGATTTTCTCTCGTCTAGAATTTAGTTTACACTAAATTTCTGGACTTCGGTTAAGAATTCTGACTCATGTTATATTGATGCTGTATCTGGAGCTCTGCAAGACAGCGTATTTGACCGTTTGCTTTTGTAATCTATATTAATAACTGACGTAATTGAATGAAATAAAAAATCTGACTATTTGCAGACGTTTGTATGCTTTATCGATCTACTATAGCATGCAACACTGATAGCCAATTACTACAGGTTGATCCAGAAGCGATATACTGTACATGGTGTTTTAATTTATTAATACCATCAAATGTCTAAGGCTAAATTCATGTCTCTGTACAATATGCAACGTATTCGAATCATCTACTTCTTTGATTAAAGCGTGGTTGAACTCGATTACTTCAACGTGCAAGAATCTTGGCATTGGCCTTCAGTCAAACTTATCATGGAATAAGCATATTTAAATTACACTGGCCTCAGCTAACCGCACTCGCGGACTTTTCAAACATAATTTAAAAGGAGCCCAAATGCCGATTAAACAACTAGCGCAGGGGGGAGGGGCTGAAAAATTGTTTGTTTTATTTGTGAAACGTCGATTTTACAAGTGGTGTTTATAACGGAGATTTTACTCTTTGAAAAGTGTCTTCTATAAATAGTACGAACGGAGCCGAGAACGTATAACCCTTGAGGGACTCCGTTATTGACGTCGTAGATAACAGAGCTCTGCCCATTAATGTCCACTAAGCAAGATATATTGCTTATGCAATTAGATAACAGGACAGCGACTGAACATGTGTTCATTTTGTGAGAGCTTTGCAATCTGGAGCTCATGGCCAACATCAAATGTTTTGCTTGGGTTAAAGGAAACAGTGCCTGATAAGCCCCTGCTGGTTTTACCATAGTGTCGCACATACCGGCAACATAGTTCATAAGTATAAGAAAGCGCCCTGATATGAAGCCATGTATTAAAATGTTCTTTACAGTAAATCGAGACCAGATTCAAACAGCTGACACGCTTCGCAGAGGATATATTCGGATTGCTGCTATTTTCCGTGTCATACATGCCGTGCAACGCTCTGAAGGCATTTTATTTATTTATTTATTTATTTAGAAATACTGTTAACCCTTCCTTGAGGGTCATTACAGGGAGGAACGACACTCTGTACAAATTGAGTAGGCACATAATTATATAACTTACAACAATAACTAAGACATACAATATACAAATTTATAAAAGCCCTCTTACAACCAAACAAAACGATACATTTGAACTCCTATAACAATAAAGAACATTCGCAATAATCTTTACCGTAAATCACATAAATGTATATCAAGTAAGTGCATAACTGTATTATAATTTGTATTTACTACATCACTCGGTGACTCATTCCATGCCTCAATTACTTCAGGGAAGAAAGAATATCGGTACATCTTCGTTCGCGCAAAGTAAGACTGTAGCACTCGTGTATGATTTGCCCTCTCGCTTCGTTTCCCAGGTAGTTGTGAGTAGTCGTTTCTGTTAACTTGAAAATCATCTTCCAATAATTGAACAATAGACTTCAGTCTATTTTTAAGTCTGCGTTTTTACAGTGCCTCCATATCACAGAATTGTAGCATTTCTGTGACTGAGTCATTCTTCTTAAACTTTGAACAAATTAAGCGAGCCGCAAGCCGTTGTGTTCGTTCTAGTTTATTTACCAATACTTCTTTGTGAGGAATCCAGACAATACTGGCGTATTCAAGTATCGGTCGTATAAACGTTTTAAAAGCAAGAAGTTTTTACGTCCATGCTTGCGCCCTGCAGTTTTTTTTTTTTTTGGTATTAGGTATAACGTCTGTGAAGCCCTAGAGCAAACATTATGAAAATGTGTATGCCACTTCAGATAATGCGTAATTGTGAGACCTAGGTGCTTAAATGCATCCACTCTCAACAGCGTATTATTCCCGATGCAATATTCGAATGGAATTGTCGCTTTCTTGCCTAGGAATGTGGGTAACAGGTGACTTGGAATAATTGATTTCCATTCCCGAAGCTTGACACCACAAGCGTAATTTCTGCAGGCATTGGGCAGTGTTCAACTGATCATTCCCACTAATCACTCGCGCATAAATTCAACAATAATCAGCAAACAGTTTGACCTTTACAGGAGGTTTTGCTATATCTGCAATATCATTGATATATATAAAAAATAACAAGGGCCCAAGAACCAAGCCTCTGCGGTACTTCAGAAAACACTTCCAGCGAACTAGGCACAGAGTCTTCAATTTTCACGAATTGCTTCCTGTCATCGAAGCACGCTTTAATCCAACGAAGTACAAGTTGACTCAGTCCAGCACAGCGAAGCTTATTCAGCAATCTATCGTGAGGCACCTTATCGAAGGCCTTAGCGAAATCTCTGCAGATGACATCAATTTGTTCTTGCAAGTCTAACGCTGTCGCAAAGTCATGGATCGTTTCAATAAGCTGTGTTGTAGTTGAGACTTTACACCTAAGGCCATGCTGATAAGGATAAAAGTAATTTTTATTTTCCAGAAACGTAACGATATGTTTGACTATGGCATGTTCTAATGTTTTGCAGCAAATTGACGTAAGTGAAACCCGATGGTAATTTTAGCGGACAACCGATCACAGGGACAGGGACAATCATATAAAGCTGCTCGCCAGTCACATATGGCACTGAACAAAGGGACTTTTGGGAAAATATTTGCAAGTACTAAGACATCCACTCCGCATAACGCTGAAAGAAAGGGGTGGGCATTTCATCAGGTCCGCGTGCTTTTTTAGAATCAAGGGACAATAGGCTTTTCAATAATAATTCTCGACTGATAATAATATCTCCCATGGGTTTAGATAAGTAACATATTACACCCTCGGTTTCAGTGTCGCATCCGCGTCTTGTAAAAACTGACTGAAAAGAAAGTATTAAGACTATCTGCAATATCAACATTCTGCGTCACAATTTCATTTCCACGTTTCAGCTCCTTAATTTTATCGCGCCTATCAGGCATATATAGCCAAAACTTGCTGGGCGAATATTTAATAAAAAAGGGCACTTGATTCTATGAGGTATTTCTTCAGTTCCCTTCGTACACGTGCTATTTGCTCGGGGTCACGGTTTCTTCTTCGACGCCGTCTTTTCAGCTTTCGCTTCTTATGAACAATGCCTCGCGTAATCCACAGATAGCGCTTTTTGATCTTATTCGCTGCACTAGGAATGAACTTGTCGATGCAATGTTTAATAGTAACCTTTAAATGCTGTCACAATTCTTGAACTGTTTTGTGCTCGGATGCGTGCTGAAATTGACTAACTAAATACTCTAACGTGTCAAGGATGGAAGTATCATCTGCGTCCGCGTAATCTTTTACTTGTACAGTCTTATACGTTCTAACTCGTGAAACACTCAGTAGAATAGTAACAAAGACCAATCTATGATAAGAAACGGCCCCCTCAACACATATATCATAATTGCATATTTTGTTTGAAAGGAACACCAGGTCCAATACTGACTGAGACGAAGATATTATCCTAGCATATTCATTCACTAATTGTATTAAGTTATGAGCGAACATAATTTCCAACATCTTTTCATCACTATGAGTCTCGACCTGGCCAGGCGAAAAAAGTCCCAGTTAATATGAGGCAGATTAATGTCTCCGGTCAGAATAAGTCTGGTGCTCCCGCGTACATGGGCGCAAAGAAAGTTAAATTCATCAAGATACTCTGCAGCTGTGGCGGGAGGTTTATACATGACACCGATAATGTATACTGTGTTTGAAAGGCTTGTTCTACACCAGACTGTTTCTGGTACATCGCTGTGAACTTGTGATGACACAACAGAGTTTTTTTACTATGATAGCAACCCCCCCCCCTCGTGAGTCCCTATCATATCTAAACATTTTGTAGCCTTCCGGCACAATCCAGTCACCAAGGGCACAATTTTGTAGCCATGTTTCAGTTATGGCCACCACATGCGGACTTCGTGAAATCAAAATGTATTCAAGTTCAGTTGCTTGATTAACGATGCTTCGAGCATTAAATAAAAGAAGCCCGAGCTATGCCTGCGGTGACGAAAACGGCGTGCCCAGCGCCTTAGATGGCGTGCTCTCTTGTACTGCGTGTGACTGTATCGGCAGCCTCAAGAGCATTGCTGTTTCCGCTTATCTACACGATTTCGATACAGGTATCGTTCATCTCGAGTGACATCCGACCTATACAAATCACCGTTTATTTTCATCTTATCATGCACCAACTTAACCTGAGCACCATTAGCCCTATCTGAAGCTGCACTTTTCCATAGCTTGCGCCTTATGTCAACCGTCTCTCGAGCGTAGTTGTCGCTAATGGTCATAGCTGTCTCGGGCGTAGTCGTGGCTAATGGTTATAGCTGTCTCGGGCGTAGTCGTGGCTGATGGTTACGCTTTATTTCTCGCGGTAATCATAAAACTTCATAATTATGGGCCTATTTTTCCCTGGTTTTTCCTTACCAAGTCGATGTATTCTTTCAATCGTTTGGATTTTCACACCAAGGGTTTCTCTAAAGATGTTATCTGTCACGACTTTCTTCAAATCAACAGCTGGAGCTCCCTCGCTTCTGGGAACACCAAAAAGCAGAAGATTATTGCGTCGCCTGCGGTTTTCATAATCTGAAAGTTTTTCAGCTTGCTCCTGCACGATATACTCCAGGTTCTCAATTCCCTTGTTCATTTCCTGTAAGATATCCCATTAATATCTGAGTTCTTGCGTTTAATTCCCAGATTTCTTCCTTACCAGCGTCTATTTTACGGTCCGAGGCTGCTTGGTTATCTAGAATTGCTTGTCGCATTTGAGCATTAGTAGGCCCAGGGTACTGCTATATATCGCCCGACAGCATGATCGAAATCGTTGTGCAACAATGCCAAAGAATAATGAAGCATCCGCCGGGGCACGGCACTAATAACAAAAACCGACCGCCACTTCTATAGCAAACGACATTTGTGAAGTAACCACCCGGCAGAGGTACATCGCGCTCAGTGTGAGCTACACCACGCGAGCGCGTGGCCGAGCGCTCTATAAGGTTGGACAGTGGCGCCGATTATGGCATATTTTCGAGTTAAGCGCGAGACAGACGGTACGATTTTTCATGCGATGCGACGGCCGACGCGGCGGTGCGGCAGCCGGAGTGGTGGCTGTCCGATGCTATGAAAGGTTACCATTCCGGTTTCCCCACCGCCGCGTCGGACGTCGCATCGCATGGAAAATCATACCGGCTGTCTCGGCCTTTATCGGGATAGAGTTTGGCTGCCCATGCGAGCGCGCATCACCCCCACTTGCTTGCTCTCACCCTCGAAGTTATCATTTTCGAAGCTGATATCACCGTAGGGCAAAACGAAGGCGAGGGTGAAAGCAAGTGGAGGCGATGCGCGTTCGCAGGGACAGCCAAACTATCTCCTGATAACTCGAAAACATGCCATAATCGGCACCACTGTACAACCTTGCGGAGCGCTCGGCCACGCGCTCGCGTGGTGTAGCTCATACTGAGCGCAATAGTACGAGCAAAGTCTTAGGCATGATCGTCAGATGCGTGCCGTGCCCTCTGAAGAATTTGCTGTCGCGCTGGTCCTTTAGTAGATCCGCCGCTCATGACGTCATGCGTACTGACTGAGTATTCAGCGATAGATAGCTCCCAGTCTTGTTCTGCTGTTCGTGAGGTAGAACGAACACAGATCCAAAACAGCACGGCGATGTGATGGCAGAAAGCCACCAAGGCATGCAAGGTTTCTTATAGCAGGTACTTGGTGTCCTTATCAGCAGGTACGTGAAATCGATCTTTATGACGATTGATTATGAAATTCTGAAAGATTTACACGATAAAATTAAACAAGGAGGTGGTCGTATCAACTTTATATTTGACAGAAATTAAACTATATCATACCATTCAGCAAACCGCGTTATACGGAGGGTAATACGTTATTTTATATCATTTCGGGCACCCTTACTTTTATTTGCAGGCTTTTCAGTTTCAACCTATGCGGCTCCTCACGCACTGGCCTCGTGCGAGCATTTGCAACGACGGTGTTTTATATTTTGATGATTCACAGAGTTTCACGCTATTTATGAAACGGACGCTGCCCGTCTGCCTTTCATGTACTATAGGAATGGACTTTAGGAAATTACTGAAGATTTGATTGAGAACGGGGAAAAGTGTGCGCCCATAGTGTTTTAAGCCGTGTGGGAGGAATACCATCAGCGCCACAAGAAAGAAAATGCCTGATGTGTTTCGGAGATTCGAAAACAAGTTGTTGGTTTGCCGGTAATGCACGTACAACACTAAAATAAGGAGGATACTTCCTTGGGGTCACAAAAAAAATTACGCCAAATACAGAGAGGATATGTTCTGCGAAGGTATCAGCGCTATCTGAAACACATTCCCATTTTTCAAAATAAAATATACATCGTTAGCGCTTTTTTTTTGGCATGAAAAAAAAATGGTTCCTCAATTTACTGTGGACATAATTTCCTCTTATTTCGTGGACTTACTTCTTGGACTCATTTGATGTGCATGGTTGATCGTCATTAACAACAGCAAACAAGCAAAACCAAATTTTCACCTGAGCTAGGCAGAACATTTGTGGCGAAAACTTTGAAAGACGCCGAACAAGGTGAAAATGTATCTACTTTGACGTTTCCGCTCCCAGACGGGAGTCTTGCGCACGACTGAGGGCAAGACAGGAAGGGCGTGGTGGTGCGAAGGTTGATGAAATCTTCAGCTTCGCAAAACGGCTGCGTGGCACATGGAAACGTACAGCGGAAGGAAGGATAGTTTCCGGAACTGGTTTACATGATGTGTGCATAAAGAACTTCCGGTGTGATCTTGTCGTGGAACATTGCTCTGTTCCCCTGGCAGATTCGGCTTGGTGCAATCCGAGTGGTCGCCCCAGGATTTAGATGGCCACTCCAAATCTCCTAACGAAAAACACCAAACGTTTTCAATCACAGCCTATCCCCCAGGGGCGTAGCCAAGGGGGGGGTTGGGGGGGTTCAAACCCCCCCCCCCCGAAATTTTTCAGTTTTGCTTGCGTATATATACACGCACACATACAAACGCACGCACGAACATATATAAAGCATGGTTGAACCCCCCCCGAAAAAAATTTCTGGCTACGCCCCTGCTATCCCCCTTTCTTGCCGCTCTTCTACATGCCATTTCTGTAACATTTTCAATAGACGAATCGACGAAGCAGGTTGTTGCTCAGTGGTAGCACTTGCACGTAATTTACCTAAGCCGATATGATGCCCTAAGCGTGGCCGAAGTTCGAAAGGAGCTTACGATTGAAGAGTTCCGCTTTATGGTTACTATAGGACCTTGCCGCCAGGATTTTTACACTTCTGGTGGATCACATTGTGTGAGGGTCGATAAAAGCATTATATTAAAGCGGAAATGCTGCGCCACTTCGGCGACGGACTCACTTGGAGCAAGGCATGAAGAGCGCGTTCTCGAAGCACATGTCTGAGACACGGTCGGGCTGCAGGCAACCGGCACGGCAGCGCTCCCAGCTGGTGAACCGGTTAGTGCCGCGGTTGCAAAGCTGGGTGCCAAGCGCCGTGGTAGGGACGCAGGTGAGCTCTTCCGGGTCGTAGTGGAACACGGGGGTCGTCGATCGTGTGCAGTACGTGTAGTAGTAACGGCTGCAGTCTTGCCTCAGCTGGGAATAGGTGCAATAGGACAAAGATGCGCGCTGCTCACTCAGCAGCAAGGAAGCAGGTAAAACTGTGGTCGTACAGCCGACGTAGTCGCTAATTGCAGTTATGTGCAATTATGGGCACGTATCCAAAGCACCATGGGATGAAATCTCTGTCCTTTTGGGAGTATTCCCAATAGCGACACAAGGCTTCTTCATAACTCGGTTGCTTATGGGTTTTGAGATGTTACAAGCTACGCTTTTTCTTTATTAAGCGAAAATGTTTGTAATGCACTTAGTAATAGTTATTTGCATAAGAGGTGAAAATAACCTAATTAGGTTCTACGCCATCTTACAACATCAGCTCGAAATTTCGGCTTCAAGAAAAAAACAATGCTAAAGAACGCCTTTACATTACAACGTTTTCTAACTGTATTTCCTTGCCCTTCGAACACCGTGGACCTCTCCCGCATCTCAATCAATGATTTCATACCACAAATTTGGCGGCTATTACATTGACTGTGCATTGATGAAGCCGTATATGTTTCTTTGGAGTGCTTGGACTCCCTGGAACGCCCCCTTGTCCAGAAAAGTGTTTTCCAAAATAATTGACAGAGGTGTACGATTCCTTCGGACACATGGCAGATGACACCCGAAACCAGTTTATTTCGCTTGGACGCTCCATTTCTGTGTAGAAGCGGTGAGTCGGTAACTAGCTCTCGAGGAACACGATTGGGATTTCAGACGAGCGACATAGTGAGAGCCAGTCGTCGTTATCACAGCGACTAGATTTCACACGGAGGCGTGGAGCCGGAGAAATAGCGCAGTGCGAGAAGTACACAGAATGAATCTGTCATTGTGGCGATCAAAACTTGGCAATTTGTTTACGCATGGTTCATTACTGACACATGCTGCACCTCGAACAAAATATAGCCTCTAAATGGGTATGCTAAGGAAAGCACGGCCTGCGGTGGGAGCGAGTGCGCCCTTGATCCCTCCCTTCTTCTCAACTGATGCCTTTCTCTCTTTTTCTCTCTATCCCTCTGTGCGTGCTATGAAAGCCGACGCACTATTAACTGTACTGTGAAGGCCGAGGTGACGTATGCACGCGATTTTACTATAGACGTTTTTACTATAGACCAGAGGCCAAATTCAGAAAGCTTTATGTTGGTAAGAGCTCATTGTCATTAACTAAACCGCTTCGCTAATGATATGCCCAGCAGCATGATTGACGATTGACTATTATAGCGTAACACGTTTTTGTTAATATAGGCCCAGAATCTTTTTTGTCACATGCACACTCACAGCAAGCAGATGTAACCTTGGCCCCAGTTATTACATGTAGGTGTGGCCAGCACAGGGACTGCGGATCTGGTTACGTCATGTGTGATGGCGTGAGCGAACATTGGCGGCAAGCATGCAGTGTGAACAGGCTCGACGCTATCTTAGTTGTTCTTTCTTTCCGACCCATAGCCCCCGGCTAGAGATGGCTGCCCCCTACAAGCGATACAAATTCTGGGGCCGAATTCACAAAGCATTCATTTCTTAAGTGTACTTAGCCAGTTCACAAGTACCAGGACTCAGTATTGATTGAGACTTTCTCTTACGAACTATTATAGCGTAAGGCGCTTTCGGGAATATGGGCCCTGGTCTGTAATAAAGGTGAGCGAACGAGTCACTCAAAGTATATTCAATGCGCAGATGCTACCCTGCAGATCATAAAATGCATTCTATGAGTGCGGCGAGCCCCGTTTGTGTTTTGCCGGTTCTGACGTAGTTTCTGTGCAACCACCTTTCACGTAAGCTGTGACGTTGCTGACAGAAGACAGAAACAAACGATCGCTGAAGTGTACGGTGCTTATAATGAGTATACGGGTGATGGACACAGACGCTCTACATGTTGCTGGTAGTGTACCAGCGAACACAGGAAACGCACTGTAGCTTTAGACGAAGAAGCTTGGTTGCTTGGTTGCTTGGTTGAAGCTTGGTTGTGTACGCTCACGCATGGAGAACACTGTCGGTAATAGTGGCAGCCCAGTATTCGCAAGGTCTTTTGTACAATGTGCGGATATTGTCCTCTCCGCTTTGACGATTAACAATTTCTGCAAACGAAAATTCCGACAGATCCCACGCATTGTGGGAATCGACTTCATGGGAAGCTGTCAGCGAGCACCTGCGTATGCCGTATTTTTCCACTTTCAGCCAAGTCTTACTAAGTGGATCGACATGTTCGTGTATAAATTTAGTGGCTGTTCGCATATCGCAGGCTTATCAGGCACACCGACTACACTGGCATGTGAAGGGTAGCTTATGGTCCGACGTAACGTCGGCATTCATGTCACAGCACAGACGTCACTTTTATCGAAACGAAACTTTAGCAGCTTTCGGTAGCGAATTCCTGCGGGAATGAGCAACGCCAGAGTATACTCGCCAACTGTCCGAGTCTTATGAGTACATATGTATTATTTACAACGTTATTACGAAGCGGAGAGCCAAGGCTACACAACTGACGTTAGACAAGCACCACCACTACAACTCACGTTACGCAACGATTCCTGTTTATTCACATTTATTTACCATATGTACTGCGGGGTTGTTGGCTGATAGCCCTTACAGCACCTTTGGCAGCTTTTGTCTGCGACATTAAAATCGCCAACTGTAACAAACCGTATGTCTTTCTCTTGTTTAAACCTCCCAAAGTGTCCTATAAAATTTCTTATGTGTATTCTCGGCATTCCCTGGTTTAATAGACTGTGAATCCCGTTTGGAGCATACCCGCATAACACGGCAATGACACCCTTTCCGCATACCATGGAATGGGTTTCATGAGATACGCGACAGGCGCGTCACGTTATTCATGTCATGACCTGTCAATCACGTTCGTCATGCACTCATGTCCTCCTATGCCAATTTTGGTACATACCAATTTAAGGAGACGGCCACGAGAGCTCCAAGGCGTACACGGCTAGATACATAGACAGACAGACAGAAACGGACGAAGTGCCTTAGCTTCGCTGAGAAATGCTTCGCACTTAAAAATGGGACGTCGAAACGAAATGCTGCTTGAATAAGGCTTCAGCTGCGACGTGCATGCTTATGAGTAGCCAAACATGAATGGAAGAAAAAATTACTGCCCTTCCACCATTTCGCATTAAAATAATGACTGCACTTTCGTTTACCTAGATTGCCGTAATTCCACCAAATTCTTTTCGCGAACCGCGATGAATGCCACATCCTTAGTACGTTCGTTGCCAGTAACCTTCAAAATTTTCTACGCGATCGGATTGAGAAAACGTGTAATGCCGGTTCATTGAGATACACAGCCACACTGCACAATTTTGTGACGAATTGAGCGTTCGTACGCGGACTTTATTATTATGAATTTATTTAAATCTTCGGAAGGTGCCGTCGCTGCACAAACCTAAGCACGAGAGGTGGAAGCATTCATATAAAAAAAAATATGGGTTGCTATATGTAAGCAACTTATGGGGTTTATTGTGTAAAGTTGCCCCGTTCACAAGTACTACATGGTAGCTCTTGATTTGGGAAAGCGCCAGTATTTATCAACTTACCAACGATACTTGCGACCATACCAAATTTCGCTGCATCCCCACATTGTTAGAAAGGAGTAATCTCCTCATTACACCTAGTCTTATTTAAACCGATTTAGTCCCATTTTCGATCAACCTCGAAGCTGCGTCAAAACAATCGCTCGAAAAGATATTTCGCCGCATAATTAACTATAGTCCCTCATATACTAGACGTCTGAGCATTCTTACTATCCGTACGTGAAAAGAAGAAAAAGCTCGTTCTCAAGGAACTCGCTCTGACAACTGGCCAAGCACTTAAAGCGTGAGATGGATAGCATCGAAAAAAAGGCCTTCCTTCCAAATCGCGACCCTGGTGCACTCTTTGCACCGGTTCATTGTGGCCTGTAGTTGAAAAAAAAATTTAAAAATTCGGCAGATCCCACGCACTGTGGGAATCGATGTAATGCGAAGCAGCCAGCAAAGAGCTGCATACATCCCCTTGTTTGTCTTTGAGCCAAATGAAATCATTCATGCCATGGCATCTAGTCCACCATATATCGCATGTTTGCCATGCACGCATGCATGCACAATCTAGTGTACACCATGCCAATGAAACGCATATTCTGGTATATAAATGCATGACCTGTCGTTTATGTTCATCACGCACTCGTGTCATGCCATACCAATTTTGGTATGTATCACGTTAACAAAACGGCCGGAAGCGCACCATGACAGTGGCATGTAAATCATACCGTACATGACATGCATAACATGATTCGCATGTTTATGTTCGTCATACAGTCACATCGCGCAATACCAGTTTTGGTGTATATCAAGCTATCGAAACGGCCGCGAATGCACCATGAGCGTGGCATGTAAGTCATGACATACATGGCATGCATGTCATAGTTTTCATGCTACCACCTGTTATTCATGTTCTTCATACAGTCACATTGTGCAATACCAATTTTGGTGCATATCAATCTAGCGAAACGGCCACGAGTGCGCCATGAGCATGGCATGTAAATCATGCCGTACATTTCATGCATGTCATGATTATCATGTTACCACCTTTCATTTACGTTCGTCATACAGTGGCGTCGCGCAATACCAATTTTGGTGTGTCAAGCAAGCGAAACGGCACGAGTGCGTCATGAGCATGACCTGTAAATCATGTCGCGCATGTCATGCATGTCATAATTTTCATGTTACCACGTCTCATTTACCGTCGTCGTACAGTCGCTTCGCGCAATAGCAATTGTGGTGTACATCGAGCTAGCGAAGCGGCCGCGAATGCATGATGAGCGTGGCAATTAAATCATGACATACATGACATGCATGTCATGGTTTTCATCTTACCAACTGTTATTCATGTTCGTCATACAGTCACACCGCGCAATACCAATTTTGGTGTATATCAATCTACTGAAACTGCCGCTAGCGCATCATGAGCGTGGCATGTAAATCAGGTCGTACATGACTTGCATGTCATGATTTTCATGTTACCACGTCTCACGTTCGTCACACAGTCGTGTCGCGTAACACCAATTTTGGTGTACATCACGCAAGCGAAACGGACGCGAATGCACCATGAGCGTGACATGTAAATCATGACATGCATGTCATGGATGTCATGGTTTTCGTGCTACCACCTGTTATTCATGTTCTTCATAAAGTCACAACGCACAATACCAATTTTGGTGTATATCAATCTAGCGAAACGGCCGCGAGTGCGCCATGAGCGTGGCATGTAAATCATGTCATACATGACATGCATATCACGATTTTCATGTTACCACGTGTCAGTTATGGTCGTCATACAGAAATGTCTCGTCATACCAGTTTTCGTATGTATCCCTTCATTTAAACGGCCGCGAGCGCCCCGAGACCATGTCATGTAAATCATGCTGCACATGACATGCGCGTCATGACTTGCATGTTAGGACCTGTCATTATGTTCGTCATGAACTCTCGTCACGCCGTACCAATTTTGGTATATATGAAATATAACGGAACGGCCGCAAGATCCCAAAGGCTGTGGAATGTAAATCATGCTGTTCATGACATGCGTGTCATGATTTTCATGATATGACCTGTCATTTATGTTCGTGATAAGGCCATGTTATGACACACCAATTTTGGTATACATCCGATTAACGGAACGGCCAGGGAGCCCAAAGGCCGTGGAATGTAAATCATGCTGTTCATGACATTCGTGTCATGATTTTCATGATATGACCTGTCATTTATGTTCGTAATAAGGCCATGTTATGACACACCAATTTTGGTATACATCCGATTAACGAAACGGCCAGGAAAGCACAAAGTCGTAGGCGGCTAGATAGATAGATAGATAGATAGATAGATAGATAGATAGATAGATAGATAGATAGATAGATAGATAGATAGATAGATAGATAGATAGATAGATAGATAGATAGATAGATAGATACGCTCAAAGTCGCAGAAGTTCGCTAAGAAATGCTTCGCATTTAAAATGCGCGCATACGGTTGCTCTCCTAGGTGCCGGCGAGCCGACTGGTCCAGGTTCCTGTGCTTCGTCGTCGTCGTTGGCGACAGTGGTTGTGGTCGCAGAGCCGTCGGGTTTCCGGAAGGGCATATTAGCCGCCGAAGCCTGGACGCCGAGCGAGTGTTGCTCGTCTTCTCCCGGAAGGACTACCTCGGCGTCCTTTTCGTCCCGAATGTCGTGCGCCGGCCTCGGCAACGGGTGGCGCGCCGGGCGACGACGCTCCTCTTCGGGCTGCACAATATCGTGCGGGGAGAGGCGCCCTCCGGGAGAGTCGATCACCACCAGGGCAGCGGCAACGAACAGGCCGGCGAAGAGGACGCCGATCATACAGTACTGCAGCGGGTTCACGCCGACGTCCCTAAGCGGCACGGGATAGGTGTCCATCACGAGCAGGGGCTGGTGGTCGCGCGTCGAATCCGCGGCCCTGGTCGTGGGCGCTCCGCGACGAGCGATGCGGTTGCTGCGGACGCGGTTCATCGACACCCGCCGAGTGTAGTACTCGGGCGGCGTCGACGGGGAGACAATCGGGACGTGACGAAAGAAATCCTCGCTGTAAGCTGGTGGCGGCCAGCCGAGGTGACTGGACGGCGGGTGAGTTGGAGCGCGGATTACGGGAATGGGCGCACTCGGGTTCGACACGGCCGGTGATGGGTCGCCGCAGACAGTTTGTGGCGGCGGCGAGCTCGCATCCGGGTCACGGACTGCGTGCGGGCTGCGGTCGTGTCGGGAACCAGTCGGCATTTCGTCTATAGTGTCACCCGCGTTCGCCATAACCGCAACAGCTGATGATGATCATGCTCCTTCTCATATGGCTCCTACCCACACTGGGGGATTGGCCAAGAACAGCACACGTATCGTTCCTCTTCGTCTTCGCGGCACACGTGGTGACAAAACAATAGTAAACCGCTGCTGGCGCCATCTTGCATTGCCGATTTGCGCCGTATGTCATGACTACGCGCGCCTGTATTGCGAAGGACCTAAGAACAACTTCTTAAAGGGACCGACTACCAATTTTTAAGGTGCCCATTTTCTTAAGTGCAACGGAAAGCTTACCGATGAGAGTGTCTAATCACGGAACTGTAGCGTGGAAAACGCCGTGAAACATTTGTAATCAGAATATTTCTATCTGCGGCGAATATGAAGTGGTAAACACAAGTGACAACCCATGCTGCAAACAGTGAGCGCGAGAGCAGTTTGTGTTCGAGCGCGGCTGTTAGCTGCGCATGCCTGCACTCCGCGCACATGCATGCGCCGCGGCTCGGCATGTTCCAATGGCAACCGCGCAGGCAGCGCCGCTTCTCACCGTGCAACTCCTTTTATCTCGTAAGCAGCACAAAAAATTACACCATCTCCCGCTAAAGGGGACCACGAGGCGATGCGAAGCCGGAGCACTTGCACGATCGCGTTCCGTTGGCGTTCGTTGGGCATGCTACCGACCTCGCGTCGTGGAACGCGAAGAGGAACACTACGCGCATCGTGTCTTCCCTCTAGCCTGGCCGTTAATTCTCACAGGGTGAACGGGGAACGCGGTCTACAGGTGCGCGAGAGGGGGGCAGCGTAGGAGAGGAGAGAGAGGGGGAGGGGACGCGCATGCGCTGGCGCTCATCGCGGCGCTGCGCAGGAGAGAATTTCGGCATGTCGAGCCCGCATTTCAGAGGAGTCAACCGAACCAAGAACGCGCGCATCACTCTACCATTTGAAGGAGAGGAGACTAGAGGAGGAGAGTTGCGCATGCGCCGCGAGAGCAGAGGCAAGAACGCATGACAAGTGCAAGCAGCTGCTGGGAGAGAAGTGGAGAGAGTAACGCGCAGCTGTTGGAGAGAGGGAATGAGGAGAGTTGCGCATGCGTAGTGTGAGTGCAGACTACCATGACGCGGGACATACCCCCAAGTAAGAGATGCTTCGCATCTAAAAGGAGCAGGGATAGATAATTATATAGGTAGTCTAATTTTCAGGACTAATTATGGCGCGCATGACAGCATCAAACTATGTGACTACGTACCGCAAAAAGTGATCGACTCCGAAATCCAACTTCAAGGCTCTTCCGCTAGGCTTCGCGACATGCCGGTTTTCGTTACTTTTAACCATGATTTAAAAATATAAATCCTACTCACAACGAGAAAAAGGATTCTGGAATCTGTCGCTATATTTCACTGTCTTTTCATTTTTACCATGGTCTAATTACACGTTGTGACCAGTTGTCCGTCCCTTTAAGCAGGGTGTCGGAACGGAACGAAAACCGAAAACGAAAAACGAAAAAAAACAATATTTTTCACCGGAACGAAAACTTAACCGAAACTTTATCTATTATTTTGTTGCGGAGGGAAACCGAAATTATTTCATCGTTTTTCGGTTCACGAGAAAACTTCACAATCCGGAACAACTGAGCTCGTGCAATGTGAACAGATCTCACGGTACAGTATTAGCGCGTACCTCAGGCAGGAATTCTGAAGCAAAGATGTGTTGAAATTGTGCGAAAAACGAAAACAGTGTCAACCAGAGATGTTTATATTAACGGAAGTGGACTTTTGCGCGCCTGTCACGAAGGCCGAAATGGAGAGGGCATTGACACCGCTGAAGTTTGTTACAGCGAAAGCGGTTATGAGATCACATTTGATTTTGGCGCCATAGTTGTCCGCCGCCGCCGGTGTCCGTGACCGCCATCGCGTGAAATAAGAAAAAATTATATGAGAAACAAATTTCTAGGATCGGATGGTATTTTAACCCGCGCCCTCTGCGTGGCAGTCGGGTCTTCCACCACAGTGCCACGCAGGTGCTTGTAACTCCTTCGCAATAATACTCCATACAGGCGTCATGTCGGGCAAGGAATCGTGTTAACATATGTAATATAGCGTGGCAGAAGAGTACAATAACAGCCAGTCATCACACAATGCTAAAGCGCAAAGAGTGTGTTGCTTGTTGCTTCCCACCAGTGTTGCATGGAGGCGAAAATGTTTGAGGCCCGTGTACTTAGCTTTAGGTGCACGTTAAAGAACCCCAGGTGGTCGAAATTTCCGGAGCCCTCCACTACGGCGTCTCTCATATTCATATCGTGGTTTTGGGACGTTAAACCCCAGATATTATTATTATCCCACCAGTGTTGCGGAGCATGCCACTCCAGAATTGGAATGACTCCGGAATCATTCCATATTTTCGCGACCCTGGAAAGGAATGGGGACAACGCTTAGAGGAATGGAATGGAAATGCAATTACGTCTTTTTCCGAAAATAGAGCACGTTTTCGTCTGCGTGCTGTTTTTCGAACTTCAAACATTAGTAAGTCACAGCCTCGAATTTAACAATGAAGCTGTATTTTTAAAATGGCTTGGCTGATTACAAGCACGGCACTACATACCGAGGCTTAAGTTTGTGTACAAAAAAATGCATTATCCCAGCAGATACTGAAGGGTGAAACAAATTGCCCATGCGCATTGGTTCCCATTGATACCCCCACACGAAAGTGGCGAATACTCTATGCACAGTCTGATCTTTATCTCTCGAGCAGTTTAGTACCTGACACACGTAAGTAACCTTTGTGACTAGGAATATATCGTATACCTGCGCACAGGCGAACGCAGAAACTTCTCCTCACCCCATCCATGCTTGCGAGGCGCGCTTGACAAGCGGGAGTGCTGACGAGCAGTGCGGCCCAGTGTTCCGTATTCGATGCAAAGGCACCAGGTGCCTGAGCGGTGCACTGTTCCAACTAATACCAGCAGATCTAGAGGATTTTGTTCCCCATTAACCAAATCTTAGTTTTCTCCATATTCACAATGGTGTAATAGTTGCGCAAGAAAGACGAAAACAAGAAAGTGAACACCACAAGCGCCCCTTACCCACAACTGAAAGCTTCATTGCTTGTGAAAGCTTTATTGCTTGTGGCTTGTGGTGTTCACTTGTCTTCGTCTTTTAGATGCGAAGCATCTCTTGCTCGGGTCTGTGTCCTGCGGCGTCGGCGTCCGCACTCACACTACGCATGCGCAGCTCTCCTCCTTCCCTCTCTCCAACAGCTGCGCGTTACTCTCTCCACTTCTCTCCTACCACCTGCTTGCGCTTCTCCTGCGTTCTCGCTTCTGTTCTCGCGGCGCATGCGCTACTCTTCTCCTCTAGTCTCCTCTCCTTCAAGTGTGAATATAAAGCAGGTAGAGCGCTGCGCGCGTTCAGTTCAGCGCTGCTTCGGTTCACTCCGCTTGACTCCGTTGATGCTTTCGATGACGTGTGATGGTCCGATGAAGTGTGATGCGGGCTCGACATGCCGAAATTATCTCCTGCGCAACGCCGCGATGAGCGCCAGCGCATGCGCGTACCCTCCCCCTCTCTCTCCTCTCCTACGTTGCCCCCCTCTCGCGCGCCTGTCGACCGCGTTCCCCGCTCGCCCTGTGAGAATTAACGGTCAGGCTAGAGGGAAGACACGACGCGCGTAGCGTTCCTCTTCGCGGTCCACGACGCGAGGTCGGTAGCATGCCCGAGGCCTGTAGCATGCCCAACGAACGTCAACGGAACGCGATCGTGCAAGTGCTCCGGCTTCGCATTGCCTCATGGTCCCCTTTAGCGGGATATGGTGTAATTTTTTTGCGCAACTATTACACCATTATGAATCAGTACCAACTAGCTCGCCTTTCCGTTTTGCTTCACTCCATATTCACGACCGCTCCAGACGCGTGGCAAAACTGCTTAGTCTTCTTGAATACTACATTTGTCAGCATAAAAATGCGCTATGTCGTCATTTCAGCAGTAACACATGTAAGCTGAAACAATATTAAAACATCACCATTCGTTGAAATATGCTGACCATGCAAATACTATAGGTAGCGGGAGAACTGCCCCTATGGGAATTAGTAGGGCGGTTGTACTGCACGAGATACGTCACCAAGCTACTATCCCTCGACATTGGTAACGTGTTTTGCGTACTTTTGCACTTCTTAATGCATCTGATGACATTAGCTTTATGGGGCGTTCATTCTTAACTCCATAAAACTATCAAGATGCCGCTCCTACGTTGAGGAATTACAGGACTGGAATTGAACTGCCCGGCCATTCCCGGAGTGGGAATGTGCTAAGTTTTCTCATTCCGAGGAATTGAAAGTAATGGAATTGTGGCAAGTTGTAATTCCCCGGAATGGAATTGCAATGGAATGCAGGCGCCCATTCCGCAACACTGCTTCCTACCCACTGCAAAGTGTTCAGCCATAATTCTTCATCATCAGCCACAGCACAAAGTGCACATAATGCCTTACAGATGTGTAGCCGGTACCACGATTTTCCGAAGAATAACGGAAAATGTCATAGTGGGAAATTCGCTACTTCAGGAAAACTACGATTTATGGCGTAGTGGATACCTTGCATGTGTACTTGTATTACTTGCCCCAAGGGACTCTACAACATGCTCTACAAAGTCCTCTCTTCCAGCTTTCGCTGTGACTGTGCTGCGTGTTCCGCGCAGGATTGGCGATCATTTTATCAGAACTGCTGTCTCGCACATCAGAGAGTACACTCAATGACGTGCTGCTTCTGAGGTCGCGCTCACTCCCCTGACACAAAGCATTGAGCCCACTAAAAAAATTCGCATTCGTCTTTTGAGAAAAGAAATACTATGACTTTGAAATTAATACTGGTTTGTGTTAGTTGGTAGGAATCCGTGGTACAGTTTGTGGAGATAGGTTTGCGAGACGCTTACCCTACGAGGCGACCGGCAAGGGACGCGACGTTCTCCACTGCCGCAGCGAACAAAGACGCTACGGCCGGGTTCGTCGACTCTCCAGCACGGCGCAGAAAAGGCACTCGAGGCAGGATGTCAACAAACAACACGGATTTATTCACCCAAGATGCAGCACAGTACGACAGTCACGGGCTTGCAGGCCGTAAGGGGAACTCCGCAAGACCGATCGGGTACGCTTGCCAGCGGCGCTACGACTATCACACAAAGGGCAGCGGTCGAGCACACGAACGAGAAGCCGCCTGCTAGAGCAGCGCGTCAACCTCTCGTGCGGGCCTGAGAGCATCTGCTGCGGGCAAGCCAGCGCCAGACAGAAGCGAGCTCAAGGGGGAAGGGGGTTGTCACTGGTGGCCAATGAGGACAGGCGCAGCGCAGTTACGTAGGCTAGCGGGGTGGCGTGAGCATGTCGAGACATGTGCGGACGCATGCCCGCGCGCCGGGAAGCCGACACATGGCTCGCACCAGACAAAAAGGCAAAGAGGCGGCGGTTCCCGGCGCTCGAGCCGCGCGGGGCCAACACACGCGCTAGCTGGGGAACGAGGTGCCAAAGGGGAGGGTGCGCTCGATTTCCACATTCCCCCCTCCTAAAGACCGAGGCCAAGTGGCAAGGTCAGCTTAGCCGCAAGGGGGCTGGCCAACATGGCAAAGTCACCAAGGGGGGTGTCGTCTTCCCAAAGGTACAAGTCCATAAGTCGGCCAAGGTCACACAAAATGTTCCACCACAAGTTCCACCACTAGGGAGAGCCCACTGCCGGGAAGAAGGTCCGCAGCCCAGGAGGAAGGGGAAAGGCTGCGCAAAGGGCCAGCCCGCTTGAAGTTCACCGGACTGGAGAGGTTGGTAGCCGGGAACGTACGAGGCATGGCTGCCAGTTGCGTGCGGCAGCCAACCGCCGAAAGTCGCTGGGACGGGGACCACACAGGAACAGCAGGCAGCCAGGAACGGAAGCCAGAGCGACCATGGTCGGGCCTGGGCCGAAGCTTGAGTGGGCGGACCAGCCGCCGAGGCGGCTGCCGAAGCTGCCAGGTGGGTAAGGCAGGGTGGAGGTGGCTGCAGGGCAGAGGGCAGGAACGAGACCACAGCAGGAAGGACCAGGGAACAGCAGGCCAGCTGGTCAGGAACAGCCTGGTGGCACGGTTGAGCCAAGCGCAGGGGAACGACCGGGCGATGCCGGAGTGGACAGGAGTGCCCCCGGCATAGCCGGCTTGCCAAAAAGGGGTGCCTACCTAACAGTGCTGCCCAACAAAAGGGGGCGCTTGCCAGGATATGGCTTGGACAACACGTCAGAGGGTATTTTCGGCCAAGAGGGCCTTCTAGCACTTCCTGACGTGTGCCGCCGCACTTTAGCGGTTATTCTCCATTCACTGTCATGGCATGGAATAAAGTCCAGCTACCTGTCAGTGGGAGAAATGTTGCTTAGGTGCGTTTCCGCAGGTTGTACCGATGGCGTGGCTTGGAGCCAGCCTTCTCACGGTTTTCCTGCGGTTCGGTGACCGCCTCCCCCTCTCCCAAGTTGCTGCTGCGGGCAACGAAAGGGTTTGGGGGCGGCTGCATGAGCCCGGGGGTTTGCCCGCACGAGACTTCACGCATTGCCACACGTGGAGTGAAGAGCGTCACGTTTAATGCCTGGCCAGGTAGCAGAGCGGCACAACTTTTGGAAAGTCTTACGGCCCCTCGCATGTCTGGCCAACCGCGAGTCGTGGAAATAGCCGAGGGTGGCTTTCCTTAGACTGCGGGGTACCCCCACCTTGAAAGACTCCTGGGGAGCTTCCGGTGGGATGAGAAGCGCAGGAGAACTCCGCCGGCGACAAACAGATGCAAATCCAACGTGCCCGCAGCAATACCAGACTGCGTAAACGGCACACGGCGCCGACAGCAATACCAGACTGTCAATACGCGCCCGCTCCTTGGGAGCACGGCTCTTGGAGCCCAAAACGGATCGCACTGCTGTGCCTTTGGTAGCTCTTCCATGCTTAAGAGGATACCGGCTGAAGTGACGTGCTCACCCGAGGCGATCGACTCGAAAGTCATTTCACCGTCGGGGTTCGCGCCTTTCGACTCATTGGAGCCAGGGGCACCGGAGTCTACTCGGTGCAATTGCTCTCGGGAGTGGCGGACACAAGTGTCACACACCGAAACGGGGGCACGCGACAAGGCGTGAGCCACGACGTTTAAACTCCCTTTCCGGTAGCGCACAACAAAGTTGTATCGCTGCAAAGTCAACGTCCAGCGCGCGAGGCGGCCCGAGGGCTCGCGCAAGCGCTTAAGCCAGACGAGCGCCATGGCGGGTCCGTTTCCTACACCAATGGCACTATGTTGACATAATAGTCAAGCTAGCGGCGAGCGAAATCTCGAGTGGCGTCCCGAACTTAAAGGCAGCGGTAGCCACTACGAGGGTTTTAAATGGTTGTAGGGCGCCGAAAGGGACGACCCCGAAGCCACCGCTTGGGAAGTCATTCACGATACCCATGCGCGCGAGAAAGACGCGACGGAGAATCACGGGCAGCGAAAGACCAGGGAGATGCACAAAGCGCTTGCGGCGCGCGCGATTCTCCCAGCGCACAACCAACCGCGAAGCGCCGCACGACACAGCGGTGCTGCTCGCGAGATTAAAGGCAATATTTTGCCTGGAGCTGTGCCGCAGTTGTGTGCAGCGGCTCCGAGGCAGGCGCCGCCGTTGGAGGGTCGCGCGCCTGTTCTCCGCCGTGCACGCCAGACCCAAAGGGGCCAATAAACGGCACATAGAAGAGAAGGGTTTCCGCACCGACAGATGCACGATGCCTCACGCGACGGGCAAACGAATCGACGACGGAGCGCGGTTACTCACATTTGCCGAAAACGTCGCCCAAGCGCGCATGAGGAAAATGATCGTCGGAAGACGCGGCGACGGTGTCGCCTATGCGAGCTGGCTCGCGGACGACACTGTCAACCCTTTACGCTCGTGACAACGATGGGCCAGCGAGCGTGTGAATGCCAGCACCATGTGTCCTAGGTAGGGGCGCTCTGGTGCGGCGGTTTGGTCACTCAGCTGTGCTGCTAACAAAGGCCAGCGAGCGGAGACGACGCATTGGAGGGGCCCGAAAGCACGTGCTCCGCGTGTGTCTCGAACAGCTGAGAAAACCCGAAACTGGCTAGGCTAGGACTATAATCCACATTCGAGCGGTTATCACCAAAGGTCCGTAACGGTTTTTGCGTGCGCTCTTATGTTATGCAGAACCCAAACAAACGTGTCGCATTCAAACAAAACCTTCACGTATTCTTAAGAACCTGAGCTCCGAAGATTCACTGCAGCCTCTTTTCTTCCCTTGTCTTAGTAACTTGAATTGGAAAATTGTTACCTGAAGCTAGAATTAACTGAAAGAAAAAAGACATATTGAGCCCTTCTTCGCGGCCGGCACTTAATTGCGCTGCTGGAAAATGAGTTGTCGAAGATTACCAGTTTAACGAGATTTATTTAAACGCTTCAAGAGAGCTTCGCTCCGCGCGGATAGTGACAGGTGCTTGGATCTGCGCAATTCTCTTCGCTCATATTTTTCGTCTTCACTTTAGCTCTTTGTTTACAAAGCTTAGGGGAAGCAGGTCGCTATATTCCTTGCCTTATGTAAGGCAAATACCGAAGCCGTATTTCCTACTGATTCATTTCATTCAAGAGTTCTGACCCATTCATGACTGGTGCGCAACACAAACACACAATGTCTGTTTATTTCTTGTCCTTGTTTGTGTTGCGGAGCAGTCCAGAATCTGTAGCAAAAGGTTCCTGACCTCCGTCATTGGCACAACGAATCTCGGCCTCATTCCCTGCTGTTATTGCTGTGATCGGCCTCGTGGTGCGATGATGAGGACAGTAAGAGAAACAGAACACTACAAAATATGCCAAGAGATGTATCTCATCGCATGTCTTGACAGTGATCACTGCAGGAGTGCGGATTCACATGTTGACCAGACAAATCCCACCTCAAGAACTTACGACGCGCCCAAACGACTGCGTTCGGTTGTAGCGTCGCCGTCATCGCTGCGCATCATTTATCATGTTCCATGACCGAATAGCTCGCGCAGCTGCATTTGCGATTTTCACGAGCATCATCAAGACACGCGCTCTGCATTTTTATCTGTTTCCGAGTCAAAGGACTCTGTGGGTACTATTTAATTTCATAAATGTTTCTCTCTCTCAGCCAGACTTGCAAATCTCCGTTTCCTTTCATTTAAACGGAGGTAAAGGGAGTACGCGTCTCCTGCTGCCAACATGCATGACGTCCGGGCTCGAAGCATCGTCGACTGCTTTCAAACTGAGCCACGGTGGGCGTGGTCGAAGAGCTCTCCGTGGCCAACTGGCAGTCGAACTGTGCTCTCCGGTATCAGCAGCGCGTCGTCGTCTGAAGACTGACGCTGATGCTTTCACAGCCACTGCCGCCGCATTCGGATGTCCGCAACCCACGGGCGCTCAGCGGAACACGTCTCCTTCTGCTGCGCCCTTATGTAATGGCGGCGTGTCATCTTCGTCTAGCAACCTTCTTGAGACTCCGTGTACAATGGCTCCTACGCCATGTTCTCCTAGTTCCTACGAAGGAGCTGAAACCATCCGATGCGGCCCACGGATTATGAAGACTAGCTGGACTCCGTGTCTGACGGCGGTGCAAGCTGCAGCACGTTCGTCATCGTGCAAGCATCCAGGAGCAGTGGTCCCTATGTGTCCAGCGCCGAGGCGAATGAACGGGGTCGAGGAGGGGCAGCGTCAGATGGGTCATTCAACTTTACCATGGTCCAGGGCGGCGTGTCCATCCACCAGCTGCCTCAGCCCAGCATGTCCACGTGAGACCGGTCCTCAAGAACGGCCCGACACCGAAGGCAAGACAGTCGATGTCTTGCCACGCCTGCCGTCACTGCATGCAGCCTCCACCGCCCAGCCAACTGGGATCACTCCACCATGTCCAGCTGAGAACCGAGCCGCACTGAGCCGCACGTAAAGCATAAAGTGTAACTCCAAGCAATTGTGTTTTATACATATATCTATGTATTTTATTATTTTATGCGAAGAGCTGTATACTAAAAATATTGTACTTAATATGTTTTGTGCCCTCTATGACTTGTATGAAGTCCAGTTTGTTTTGAGTTCTCTTCCTCTGTTGTGTTTTTGTTAATTTTAATTTTAGCTTCCTCCCATCATTGTGTTGTACGCCTCTTTTCAGTGAACATTGGTCATGAAATATTTTCTCTTGCGTGCTTTCTACTTTCTGTAACGCTGTTGGGTTTTTGTTCTAAGCATTTGCTGAACCATGCCTCATTTCAACCCCGTAACTCCCCCCCCCCATTTATGTAATACCCTGTTTAGAGTCCTTAAGGGTTAATGAATGATGATGATGATTCTGATTGAAACAAAGGCACTTTGGTCGTTTCTATCTATCTATCTATCTATCTATCTATCTATCTATCTATCTATCTATCTATCTATCTATCTATCTATCTATCTATCTATCTATCTATCTATCTATCTATCTATCTATCTATCTATCTATCTATCTATCTATCTATCTATCTATCTAGCTAGCTAGCTAGCTAGCTAGCCGCCCACGTCTGGGAGCTTTCGTGGTCGTCTCCATACCCCGGCATATACCAAAATTAGCATATATGAGGATATATGAGTGCATGACGAGCACTGTTAACTGTTTATGAAACATGACAAAAATTCGGCAGATCCCACACGTTGTGGGAATCGGTTTCGTGCGAAGCAGTCAGCGAGTACTTCTATGCTGCATTTTATGGCTTTGAGCAAAGCGTTACGAGGTGGATCGACGTGTTTTTGTAAGTGTAGTAGCTGTGTACACATCGTGGGCTTACCAGGTACGTCGACAACACGAGCGTTTAAAGGGTAACTTATGGTACGATGTAACGTCAGCCTTCACGTTAGAGTAGATACGTCAGTATTATCGAAATTAAGTGCACTTTATGGTGCAATCATGGGAATATCGTACGTAACTTTCGTTAACGTATTCCTTCGGGGTCGAGCAATGCTTCAACATAGCCTGCTGAATCACAGGAATACAAATGTAATGTTTATTAGACTGCTGTAAAAGCGGAGCCAACACTGGAACCACAGACGTTAATCTGATATGACGCCTGTATCGTAGGAGTATGTACATATGTAGTAGTGTCGATTGTTTTCACGTAAAATTATATTGCCAGCACCACAACCACAATTGACTTTGCACCGACATTACGCCTGCAAAGGCTGTTTTTCCAAACCAGTTGATAGACCTGGCGTGGCTCTGTGGTAGAAAACCTGATTGCCACGTAGAAAGCTTGGGTTAGATTTCTGCTGGGATCCTAATTTTTATTCTTTCCAATCGTCGAGTCAACGCTGCCGATGCCGGTTTTCCTTAACGCTGTCGCATTTAAATTACCAATGTCTGTTCTCGCCGTTCCTGATAGATATAAACTGTCAATCACCTGTGGCGCATACCCCTACACCGCGGCCCGTGGTATACGGGTATGTGCCACACGTGTCGGGAGGCAAGGGTTTGACGACGTACGCGACAGGATTTTCCCGTTATTTATGTCATGACCCGGCAGTCATATTCGTCAAGATCATGAGAGCGCCCAGATGTAGGCGGCTAGATAGATAGATAGATAGATAGATAGATAGATAGATAGATAGATAGATAGATAGATAGATAGATAGATAGATAGATAGATAGATAGATAGATAGATAGATAGATAGATAGATAGATAGATAGATAGATAGATAGATAGATAGATAGATAGATAGATAGATAGATAGATAGATAGATAGATAGACGCTCAAAGTGCCAAATGTTCGCTAAGAACTTTCGCATTTAAAACGTGACATGCCTGTCGCGTACGTCGTGAAACTTTCTCTATCAGTTATGTGTGGCGCATACCCGCATGACGCGCGGCCTGTGTAATGCGGGTATGCGCCACGCACGATTCGCAGTCTATATCAATCGAGGAACGGTGAGAATAGCCCCATTCAGCGGCGGTGGCTACGTTTGTGTACGCAACTTGTTTATGCTAGTTGTGCCAACTTGTGGTCAAAAGAGAGCAACATTGTAAATTGCTCATCAGACGAATTGAACCTTCTGCATAGTGAATATGTCTTGACTTAACCTCAGTGCGCTGTGTATGACTGTAGCCGATCACTTTGGTGAAGGCACTAACGATGCTCGACGGGTCGTTCGACGTGCAGTGTTCCAGAACCAACGTCAAAAGTGTTGCTTTTCTTTTCTCAAAATGAATGCATTCAATTAATTGTGCACACATTGGGAGCCTATGATTTCATTTTTTATGTCAAAAGAGAACATGGCTGACTGCATAATAATGAGTACCTAATTACATGCTAATTACAATTAATTACTGAAACTCGCACAAAAAAACGCATTACTTTATTTTTTTCATGAAATGTAATATTAAGTGCCTTGGAACTATGGCGTGTGAATTTGACGCATTCGTAGACAGTGCATATAATTCGCGCCTGAAGGGGATAGACGTTAGAGATATTAACACGATGGCGTGAAGGAGCTCTTGTAGAAGCAAATCTGGCGCCGGTGTCGGCGCGTTGACGGTGAGCGAAAAATGAGATGGCCGCAACGAATAAAAATCCCGGCTAATGAGGGAATGGAACCGAGAATGCTGCGTGGATGTGAAGTATTCTACCACAGAACAGTGCCAGTGCTTGAGTCTGCTTCACAAAAATACCTTGTAAAGATATCAGAGCAATACTTGTTGCTGGATGACAGTTGGCAGATGCTTACTGGAATACAGAAACCCGCTTAACCACCATAGCAATTAAAAGGGTGGTGCCATCAAATTTCGAGGCTATAACAAGCCTGTTGTGGGTTTCCTCTGTATGCAAAGACACTCCACACGAAGGGTCGGACACAGCAAACGTTTAGAATATATTTTAATTCACTTCCAAAGTGTTCCTAAATGCCCATTCTCCCGATCGAAACCCATCGCTAGCGCGCCAACTCTGACGTAGCTGTATAGGAGGGGCAACGAAAGTTGTAGTGACGTCACACCATATCTGCTGAAGCGATGTGAGCGACCTACGGACCTCCGCCAGCTCCGCAACGTACGTACAGGCTGTAGTGAACTAGAATATATTCTAGTTCACTATAGTACCGGCACAGCATCGGTTGCTACATCACTCGCCGAGTTTCGATCGCTTCCTGGCTAAGTGCGTCACAGCCTTGTGTGATCACGTGACCAAGCCTCCTACACTTCTACGTCACTACACTCCTACGTCAAAAGGCGATATTAAATTATTTAGCGAGAATACATGAATCTTGGTGCGTGCATCATGCTTCCTGGAGCTACAGGAAACGCTTACAGCAAAAAACGCGCAAGCAACGAACATGGTAGCACCACCAATTTAAGGACACGAAGCAGAACAGAAAAGGGCATCTTTTCTGTCCCGTTTCTCATGCTTCGTATGATAGTTACGCGCGTCTCTTTTTATTCAGTGCAGGAATGTTGAGACACCGTCAATGTGGTTGCAGTGTTTGTTATCCGCTCTTATAGCAATGTAGCGTACAGGGTGCCCGCGCTTACTCTAGCTAGAGTTTAAAAGTTTGCCGACATCCTTTATGACGACGCGACCAAACGCATGTTGCTGGCTGTTGCATGGAGAGAGTCGCACTATTTTGTGCGTGCTTAATTGCTGAACAATGTAGGAATAATTAACTTTTAAATCAACCCAGCTGGGCGAAAAAATCTAATTATAAAGTTGTAGATTGGTTTGCAAAACGTCTGATTAGAATGGCTCTACCTTCCTATCTATTAAGTATTGGTGTTTTTCTGCGTCGTGTAGATGCCTGCGAAATACAAATATATGTATATGCAGTAGATGTGCTTCGCGTAATGCCGTTCCTCTTTTTTTAAATCGTGCTGCGTGATAGCTGGGACACCCTGTATGTATGTATATATATATATATATATATATATATATATATATATATATATATATATATATATATATATATATATGTATATATATATATATATATATATATATATATATATATATATATATATATATATATATATATAGACACACACACACAGGGTGTCCCAACTATCACGCAGCACGATTTTAAAAAAGAGAAACGGCGTTACGCGAAGCACACCTACTGCATGTTGTTCCTTGTACACTGCAGTAGCCACTGCTGCCATTTATTCCGTTAATGAGGTTTAATTACTTAACCATAATTCTATTTGTAACTCGACAACTACTCACCTAATTGTCAAAATGCCGATGAGGCGTATCTAGGCATGCTCAAATGGCATCTAACTGCGCTATTTTCAGCAACGCATTAATTACGTGCTCATTTTTTCCAGCTGATAAAGCCAGCGAAATATGAAAACACGTGACTACGCTCCCACCCGCAAAGGAAACCAGCGCCCTCAAATAAGCTTACTGCAAACAACCGATTTGCCTGTTGTCTGTGGCCAGAGACAGCGTTCCGCATTTTGGCAAGGGTACAGGCCGGGAGCCAACAATATGCGTCGCAGTTTCGCTAGAATTCATTCTGTTTGATAGTACGCCACTATCATTATCCATATCTCACGACCGACTGTACTCATTGATAACGCGGCAGGAGCGCTGTTCTGATTACGGCCTGACTCTGTAAAACAAAGCGATGCGTTTCTTCGGCCAGGGAGTGTTAAATAGGGCAATCCAAATATTTTTTCTTCCTGCATATTTTTTCCTTGATATTGGCTACCTCATAGCGAGCTTGTTTGGGGGTGTTGGTTCCCGATGCGCGCCAGAGTATCGCATCTGTTTTCCGCGCGCCGCCGGCGACGCGATTGGCTTACTCGCATCACGTGACCTCTCGCCGCCATATCCCTTCCAAGCGCTTTGGGTGCAGGCGCGTTGAATGCAGAGCGCGGCCAGACATTTAGCAGTACCACGGTCCCTAGAAGTACTTCGTCGCTTTTTCAAACGCGTCTTGCAGATGCCAGAGAGTAACTCACCAGTAACCGAACGTTGCTGGTGAGCTACTCCGGGAATTTCGTATACTTTTGCATTCCGTGTGGGAAATATTAACGTCAAAGAGCGTCGTTGTACGTGGCTGCATAGTTGGCCGCGGAATGAATTCGCCCACCTCGAAGAACGCTCCTTTCTGCAGTGAACTACACAAACTTTGCTGGAAAAGCTCTCATGCAACAGGATACTTCACCTTTTCGGTTCGCTATGTTCAGCGCTATTGAAAACTACATACATACCTTTCTGTTTGCTCGGCTGTTTGTATCTCGATCTGTTGAATAGATTGTGCATGCATTTCGAGTTATAAACGTGTCACGCACGAGAGCGAAATCGAAGACTTATTAAAATAATAACTGTTTACTGTATACCTTGAAGGCAATTATCGCATGATCATTTGCCACTGCGCAAAACTGAAGTGTGGAACTCTGTTGATAAACTTGGTATAAGGCAATGTTATTAAGCGTATTTTATTTTTTTTCAAAAAAGAATGTTGCTAATGCTGCATTGCGCCTAGCGTACCCTTACAATACTGTTTAGTGGGTGAGAAATGGTCACAGCAAAAAAAAAAAAAAAAATTGGCTTATCCTCTCACGCATTGAGGGAATCGATTTCATGCGAGCCCTAGATCTATATACATACTGTGTTGCAGTAGCATGCGCGTTAAAGCTTTTCGGGATGTGCCATTTCTGATCAAAATAACATAAAGCACTGTACCGAGGAAGTTTTAACAAGAGTGCATTACGAAAAAAAAAAGTTGAAATTAAAAGCAGTGCAGAAACCGAACCCCAGCCGTTTACGCGCTGGAAACGCCAAAAACAAAAAAAAGAAAGAAAAAACTTTGTCGGAACACAGCAAAATATTTGCAAATGAACTGCAACGTTGGGAATATTAAGGAGACAAAAAATACAAAATGGAACAACTGAGTAGTGACGTCAATCATTTTTGATGGCCTATTTTCTACGTATCTATTCGGAAATGACAACGTATTCGCAAAATAAGATGCACCTTACCAACCGCACGCCGATTCACCCATGCGTTCGGCTGCTGGCGTTCCGAACCGAGACAAATACTTCACGCACAAATTACACTTACCGTACACACACCACTTCTATTACAGATAACACCCAGCTGAACAGCAAGCATGGTGCGCAAGTAAGGTATGCGTCAGCGATCAGTCGAAGGACGCAATGCTGAATGTTCTCGATGTTCGATAATGTTCTCGAATCCGCTATGAAGTGAACCTGAATACCGACTGCAAAGCTAGCGCATACAGTCAACATTCACCAAGTATCGAAGTAAATGGCATCTCGCACGGTCATTACGCTAATGCAACTATGTCTACAGCTCAGGACGTTGCGAACACACCCGGTCGTGAAACGAAAAGAGACCGATGAAGCCACGAAGAGAGTTCGCGAGCACATGGCAACATTCGCCGCACGTTTCAATAACTACACCGCTTACCGCGCAGTCAATTCAGACTGTCGATGACTCGAATCACTTCTGATATCCTTTTGAAGAAACACACACACACACATATTGCAGTTATGCCGAGCGTAACACGGCATCGAGGCGAAAAGATCGGTCACTTCTCAACACACGCTACCAACGCACCGGACGCTCCGGAAGGGATATGGCTGCCGCCGCTCAATGTTGCCCGCGTGCAGCCTACCTTTGCGGTACTCTGAAATTTTCCAGTGACTCTAATGCGCGCAGCTATCTAGTCACGCGTCACTGTTCATATTTCGCGGGCTTTCTTGATCAACCGGAAAAAATGAGCCCGCAATTAGCACGTTGCTGAAAATAGCGCAGTTCGATGCCATTTGAACATGCCTACATACACCTCATTGACATTTTGACAATTAGGTGAGTACTCGTCGAGTTATAAATATAATTATGACTAATTAATTAAACCGCATTAACGAAAAAAAATAGCAGTGGCTACTCCAGTTTACTAGGAAGAATATGCAGTAGGTTCGCTTCGCGTAACGCCGTTCCTCTTTTTTTAAATCGTGCTGCGCGATAGCTGGGACACCCTGTAAAATGTATATATATGGTCCATATACAAGACCATCGCCTTAACCACTCGGCCACGACTGTTTTTCTTTATTTATTGCCACCTTTGCACATAACGGAAATTTACAAGCACTTCGTAACCAGTCTAAAAACACCAGCCTGGCTGCGACTGGTTTTATTTAAAAACGTTTCATCGCAGCCAACTCGTTTATTAACGACACCCATTCGTGTTGTTCTTCCCTAGAATTGTGCACATCTCTCATGTCTACAATGCTTTCTGTGAAATATTCATGCGCAGATCGGGAATCTTTACCTACATGGCGCACAGCCATTCTTGTTCGCCACACGCTGTGAAGCACAAGCAACATAAGGATGTCATAAGGCACACCATCTTGATTTTCCGCAGCCAAAAATTTGATACCGTATGGCGTGATTGACAAGTCCTTTTTCAAGGTGCGCTGCAAAATGTTCCACAGAAACACAGCGTCCCAACAGTCAAGAAAAATGTGGTTGATAGTCTCGGGTTTTTTGCAGATAAGGCAATCTATCGACCACCGGGACGAAGAAACCCTTCTCTTGTAGCCACGGTTTTGTCGACAATGTTTCGCTGTGCAGCTGGAAGAAGAATGTCCTTGCGCTTGCACGTACGGTGAAAGAAAAGAAGAAAAACGCAGTCGGCAGGATTCGAACCTACGCGAGAAGAAACCAATGATTTTCAAGACCATCGCCTTAACCACTCGGCCACGACTGCTTTTTTTAACACGAAAGTGTTTTATGCCGGGGTCCACCAAGATTTCAGTGACGTATTTCCGTCACGGAAATGACGTCGAAAAAATATACACGATCAGATGACAAAGAAAAAAGGTACCGTCAACGGGCATCGAACCCACGACCGCTCGGTCCGCAACAACAGATGCCGGGCACGCTATCCACTGCGCCACGGTCACAGACTGTGGATGCTTTACGAACGCGCCTTTTATATTTACCACCCTCCCGGTCGGCTGGGTGGTGTTGACCTCTGGGAATGGTAAGGTAAAGTAATTCATCATTACTGTGGCCTCCGCGACTAGCACCTGCAACGCGTTACGCGTCCGCTCCTTTCGGCGCGTTTTCAATAGAAGTTGAATTTTGTCAATGCCTCAACACACCGCGAGGTGGCGACCTTTGCCCAAGCGTTGTAAAAGCGTCCGCCTCCCTCATAGCATCACGCTAATCCAAACCAAAAATAGCTCTGCGACGCGTGCCTGCCTCACCTGGCTGTAACACCCACTGGTAACACCGCGTTCCATGCTCACGCGCTCGCCCAGCGCTCGCCCCGAGAAAAATCGGGGCCGGGCTACCGGGGCGGCACGACGCGCTTTGCGTTTCCCTCTAGTCCGGCCGTGGTGTTCAATCACATTTTAACATGCCGCGGGATGGTGACCAAGTTTTGTGTCCAATATGCGACGCTCTTCTGGCTATCACACCTCGTTCTCTGATTACGCTTTCACCGTTAACTACTACAGCTACCACAAGGGTTTGTTTAATCATTTAACATGGACGTTAGTCGTCGGAATGGAGATGTACCACCAATCATCAAAGTGGGCGCATACACATTAAACGGTGCCATTAGCTGCCAGACATCAAATACATTGTGCAGTGTACACTAAGCATTCAGTTGCTTCTGTAAGGGCACGCTTTACTTTCGTGTTATTCCGATTCCTATGACGGAGGGATCAACCGTGGTTTTTTTCTTTGTTGCTTTTTACAACCACAACCAAAATGATCACATACAGAATATATACATTTTATAAAAACACTAGCTTACGAGGGTGGTCTGAAAAGTTCTCGGCCTGATGTAGAAAAAAGCGTTTTGGACCTTCAAAATTATTTTTATTTTTCAACATTGTCTCCTCTCAACTCTACACACTTGGTCCATCGATATTCCAGAGCCAGGATTCCGTCCTTAAAATGACTTTGTGGAAGTCCTGAAAAGTACTCATCCACAGCAGCAATCGCTTCTTCATTTGATGAAAAACGTTACCCACTTAGAAAGATTTTGAGTTTTTGGAACAGGTGGTAGTCCGACGGGGCCAAGTCAGGAGAATAGGGTAGGTGCTCCAACAATTCGTACTTCAAATCATAATGTTTAGCCATTGCGAGATGTCTTTTGTGCACCGGTGCATTGTCCTGATGAAAGATGATTTTCTTCTTCTGCGAACCTGGTCTTTCCTCACGAATTTTCTGATTCAATTGAGTCAAAAGGTCAGAATACTCCCCAGCTATGGTTTTAGCCTTTTCAAGATAATCCACTAGCAGAATGCCTTTAGCGTCCCAAAAAACAGAGGCCATCACCTTTCCTGCGGAGGGAACTGACTTGGCTTTCTTTGGTGCAGAGGACCCTGCTTCAGTCCACTGCTTTGATTGTTGTTTCGATTCCGGTGTGTAATGGTGAATCCAAGTTTCATCCATTGTTGTTAATCTGCGCAAAAAGTCCGCTGGAGTTTTGTTATAACAGCTCCAAAGCACGCTGTGACATCGTCATGCGGTTGCGTTTTTGCTCAGGAGTAAGGATGCGCGGCACCCACCTTGCACATAGCTTTTTCATGTGTTGTTCGTTATGCAAAATGTGACATACACATTCTACTGAGATGCCAACAGCCTCGGCAATTTCACGCAGCTTCACTCTCCTGTCTTCCAAAACCATATCGTGCACACGGTCAATCAATTCAGGAGTTGTTGCACTTTTTGGGCGCCCTTCGCGCGGGTCATCTTCAATGCTCTCTCTCCCCCGCTTAAACTCAGCAGCCCATTTCTTGACTGTGGAGTATGAAGGTGAATCTTGCTTGTAAACTTTAACGAACCTTAGGTGAATTTCATTCGGAGATAATCCTTCCTTTACAGAGAACTTTATCACTGCACGGTACTCAAGCTTCTCCATGCCTTCCGGTGCTTCACACTACACCCACTGTGATCGACTGTCAAAGCCAAACTGCTAATCGGCACTAGATGACGTTTCATCTGAGACTTGCAGAGACTTGTATGAACGTGCACATGAGTGCTATAACTTCTCGCTCGCGTGATTCTTATTGAGGCCGAGAATTTTTCAGACCACCCTCGTAGCTTAGCCAGCGCGTATGCTTTAAAAAGGCTTCACAGAAGCCAATTGATCAAGTACAGGTAGCCACTCTGGAGGTTCAGGCTGTGCATTGAACAAGTCTCGTGTGTACAACATACTCTCAACAAAATAGTCCCTTGCTGAGTGAGCCTCTATATGAGCATGTCGGATATCCATTCTTGTCTTCCATACGCTATGCATGCAAAGCAACATTAGCATGTCACTCGGCACTTCCCCTGTACCTGCACATGGAAGAAAGCGAATACCGAAAGCGCTAATAGGTAATTCTTTTTTTAGTGTCCGTTGTAGCACATCCCACAAGAATACAGCATCGTGGCAATCGAGGAAAATATGCTCTATCGTTTCTGGTTTCCCGCATATTAAACAGTTCACTGACCAGGATACAAAGAGCCCTTTACTTTGTAACCATGGCCAGGGGCGTAGGCAGAAATTTCTTTCGGGGGGGGGGCACCTCCTTGATCTGTAGTGGGGACGAGCAGGCAGATGTGGTCGAGTGTCATTTTCTGCTCTGTATGCTATGGCAAAAAAAAAAATTTCGGGGGGGGGGGGGGGGGGGCACGGGCCCGGGTGTGCCCTAACGTGGCTACGCCCCTGACCATGGCAATACAGGGAGAGTGCCGGTATGCACCTGAAAAAAGAAAGTTTTCACTGAGGGTCCTTACCGGCATTCTTTTAACACGCTTTAACACATCTCACTCAGGACCCAGCCTGTACGGAGCTCGATATAATGGTACTGGCAAAAACACATCCCGAAGATCACGATACAGTTTCTTTTTGGTGACATCAGACAAGTATTCATAAGAAAATCTTTCCTTGAGCAGGCGTGTAGACGAAACAACCTCACGCAAATAAGGACTCAGCGGTCCAGCTTCAAAAGAAAAGGACGACACAACAAAATCGGGTAGGGGATTCTGCAATCGCGCTTGGATCACAGTTCTAAAAAAAATATCAGTTTGATCCCGAACAAAAACGAATCTGCTCACCAGCTGTTTAAGGAACAGATGCAATAGCCCTAGGCCACCATTTTTCACCTTATGAAATAAATTGCACCGGCTCGTGCGCTCCCACTGCGATCCCCATATAAAGGTCGCGAATACTCGGTGCATTTTCTGAACCGAAGTTCGGGTCATGGTTAACACTTGCAAAACATAAAAAACTTTGGCAATCAAAAATATATTGCGAACAGACGCTCTTGCAAACATCGAGAAATTGCGGCCACCCTACTTGTCGGTACAATTTTTGATGCGTTTGTTTTCCTCGGACCAGTACTCCGTAGCATTCCGGTAATGATCTAAAGGAACGCCAAGGTACTTTCCCGGCGTGATTTTCCAATTCATATTACAATAAACCTCAGGTGTGCTCTGCCAATTACCATGCCAAAAGCCAAGGCACTTTGGCCAACTGATTGCACTACCGGTCGTTGCGCAGAAATCTGTAGCTATTCTTACAACTTCTTGCACACTTTCTTTGTCAGTGCAGAACACGGCAATATCGTCAGCATAGGCTAATATTCTGGTTTCACTACTCAAAAACGAATACCCTCTTACACTAGGGGTTGCAAGCATACGTAAGCAAAATGGCTCCAAGTATAGCGCGAAAAGGAGAGGCGACAGAGCACATCCTTGTTTCACGCTCGAGCACACTGGAATAGAAGCAGTAAATTCTTTATTGATTACTAACATAGCCGTACACTCATGGTACACCATTTTAACACCTTCGGTAATAACAGATCCAACATTCACATGCTCCAGCAATAAAAACAAAACTTCATGTACAACTTTGTCAAACGCTTTATGCAGATCTAGCTGAATCATGGCCACGCGGTCATGCATTGCGTCACAGCATTCCAGGATACTTCTGGCTATGTGTATGTTCGTGAAGATGGTTCTGCCTTTAATACCACATGTCTGATGTGGGCCGACTAGGGACGTGATAACACTTTGGAGCCGTGTAGCTAACACCTTCATGTATATTTTATAGTCGGTGTTGGTCAGACTAATGGGCCGATAGGACTCTACTGAAATTAACTTTGCAGGATCATCAGTTTTGGGTATCAATACTACGTGAGCAGTCCTAAATGAGTGAGGTGCCTGTTTCTTCTCATAGCATTCTGTGATAACTCGATGTAATGCTACTGCCACTTCTGTCTTAAAATGTTTGTATATGGCAGCACCCAGGCCGTCCGGCCCCGGTGACTTGCCGTTACTTAGACCGTCTATAGCTGCTTCAATTTCCGCCACCGTAATTTCTGCTTCTATTAACTCCCTCTCAGAGTCTTCCAATCTTGGCATAAGGGCCAGAAAGTCCTCTTTGAAGCGCTTGGGGTCGTTAATTTTATTGCTGAGAAGTTCCGTGTAAAACTCAAACGCAAGATTTATCTCTTCACGGTCACGGGTAGTGTGATTGCGATACCGTATTTCAGTTATCTTTTTGTTTGCTGCATGTTTCTTTTCTTCACTGAGCACTGGCTTAGTGGGCGTTTCGCCCATCCACAATCGTTCAGTGCGTGCTCTTATCATTGCTCCGCGGTACTTATCTTCGTCGATGAAATCGAGCTTTGCTTTCACCTCCTTTATTTCTTTTTTGAACTTTCCCGGCGCTTTGTTTTCTACGCTTAACATGTAGTCCAGCTCACTCTGTAACTGCTTCTCTTGTTGCCTTTCCTTGCGACGTAATACACAGGCTCTTTCGATGGCAACCATCTTTACGTCACACTTAAACTGCTCCCACACCGACATGAAGTTGTTGGTTTCTAAACGAAGGGCATTTGTAAGACATTCTTTGGTTTTCGTGACAAATACTTCATCTTGCAGTAGCTTTTCATTAAATTTCCGTAGAAACCAATTAAACGTCGCAGCCTTTCGTTTTTCGCCAATATTAACCGTGACCATACAATGATCGCATACGCTGCATACGCGCAAACGCATACACTGTACCTAGGGCGAAAAACTTGAACCATTTGCTCCGTTTGTTCTTCACTTTCCATTTTAGTTTCTTGTACAGCCAAAAGGTCTACGTCCTTTTCCAAAAGAATGCGACTAATCTGGCATTGCCTGCTATGTGAACACAGTCCCCTTGCATTCAACGTCGCAACGCGCATGCTAGTTTTAAAGTTAGTCGCCATTTCATGATGGTTGCTTGGCCGGGTGTCCTACTCACGTCGCAGCAGTGGGTACTTGTGCTCCTCTGGAACGTCTCCTCCGCTAAGGCGGAGGCGGCGTTGAGGTCTCACCACGGTCAGGCGGCAGGTTTGGCCTTGGTTTCAAGCAGTGCTGGGCAGTATCGAAGATACATGTATCTTAGATACTATCTTAGATACTCTATGGGTATCTTGTATCTGTATCGCGATACGTCTCGAAAAACGAGTATCTGTATCTGTATTTCCGATACATTCGATAATGTATCGTGTATCTTAAGATACAAGATACTTCTATCGCAACACAACCGTGCGAAACAATAATCGCTGGCCAAGCTCCGCTTCTCAAGCTGGTGCTGGTGCCACTAAGACATCTTAATAAGTCTAAGGGCAGTGACGATATTTTATTTTTACGCCAGAGTCATCCGGTGAGGACAGAATATGAGAAAGACAAGCGCGCGGACGTGTACGCCGAGCCCACGTACCTTTTGTTTTTCTCGATTGTTTTTTTTTTCTTTTTGGTTACGCCGATGCCGCGACACTTTCTCTTAGTCACTGTCCTGCGCCGCGTACTCCACAGCGTGCGGCGCCTATATGTTGAGCTGTAGCACTACAGTGTCGTTAATGAATATTCCCCTGTGTCTCGATTCATAACGAAATGTGATGCGTGTGAGAATGGGGTTGCTTTGCGTTTCGTGGATTTTACATATCAGCGATTTGAAGAATCTCGTGGATGTAAGTTTGACTGCATGCAATGAATTAACTTATATGCAAATAAGATTCTAACAACTTTGGCACCACCGATACTGATACTAGATCTAATAGAGCAAGCGTTTACCTAACAGAAAATATCTTGGCGTACCGTATTTTTCAATTCCTGTTACATTTATTCAAAGAATTTATGAAATCATAAGTTGATTATTAGCACAGGTGCTTTCTTAGCTGTCATTTTGCATCCCATGCATTACCTAGGTCTCTGTACTGTTTGTCGGTCTGCTCACTGAAGTATGTCTTTTGTAACGCGCTACCGAAATAAGATCTCTGCTTTATTCTTCTTACTGTCTGCTTTATTTGTACTACTGCTTACACATTTTCACGTTGCCAAGGCGATTTTGAAAACAAATATATAGTTATATGGGCGTGCCTTGAGTATACAGTACAAAACATTCTGCTTACCGCTTAGGAAAATAGCGAAATTGAGTTTGCATTATAACAATGGAAAGTATTAGCAGCCATCTTAAAAATGTTAGGAAGGGTATTCAAGAAACCTTGTTTTACTGAGTGCTCCGTTTTACTCGTGAGCGTCCCAACGAGCCGTTTCAGGCAATTTTCCATAGGCACTGAATTTTCTATTGTCTCAACAGGTAAGTTGACGATACTTCATGCTCATAGCTAATAAAGGCGCCGTCTGTATTGTGTTTCTGCACTCATTCAATGTTATGGGGGCGCTTGGCGGCTGTGAGCGCGTAGAAGACGACGACGATCGCGTGTGCGCTCGTGTCACGCGGCAGCCGCTGGCAGCGGGCAGTTGCGGTCGAGGCTTGGACCAGTAAATATGTGTCTCTTCGGGTCTCGGCCTCATCTCTTAAGGGTTCAGGGCTAGATGCAGCCGCAAAACCCTACAATCTGAATGGTTGATACAGAACCACCTCTCTATTTTACTTATATTTGTTTTCCTGTTTTAGGCCTTCTTAAATATTTTTTGTATCACTAATCGCCACGTAATGGGAGCTATAAGCGGCAATAGCGCGAATAGCGGCAGTGTCCCACGACGCTTTGTGCAACTATACAAAGACTTCTGAGACGTTTCTGTGTTGCACATGTTCTCTCGTTGAAGAAAAATTGCTAAAAATTGCACGTTAGTCAGTATATCAACAAAGAATCCTTTACACCAGCGGATAAGTAGAATATGAAAATTCATTGCAGTTTTACGTCATCTACGCATACACCAGGGGTCTCAAACTCAGCTTATAGCCAGCGGGCCGCAGTCGCGAAATTTAGTTCCAAAGGGCCGGGACAGTGAAGATGGTGAGATCGGGGTTCTGTGAGAGCTTGAACAAAATGATGTCGCCATTTGAAAGGCGGTCTTTCCCATATCTCGTAGGTCGTTTCTGAAGGGTATTTGGAGTCAAGATTCGAGAAACATCGACACCGATGTACGCAACAAGTGAAATCTGGACGTGGATTCTGAAATATAGAGTTTTTGTTCCACGGTTATGTTTCAGCACATGGTGACCACCGTTCCTAACGAAAGGAATGCTTAAAACCAGTCATGTTTGTGTAGCTCACGAACATACTTATTAAGAAAATGAAAACAAATGGCACGAAGACGGTCATGTGTGCGGGCCGGGCCGCTAGCAAAAGGTCTCAAACCCTTAGAATACTCCATGCCCCCCCCCCCCCTCAAAAATAAAATGTTGCTACCAGCGTTATTGCTGATGTACACCTGTCCGGATATACGGTATTGCGCAAACTGTCTTTTACGGACAAGGTAAAAGTCCACACCGGTATTTGCGCCGTCGTGCAAAGGCCCGTTATTGAATTTATTGTGATTATATGGCAACCCGCTAATTGGTCGGCAAGCTGAGCAGCGACTCCCACCAATTGCAAAAATGGCAAGCAAGAACCACTGTCAGTGAAGTGTATAAAGAGTTGTCCTGTGAAGAAGCTAAAACAAACCGCAATAAGTTGTTTTGGAGAAGGAAACTAATGTACTTTGAGCAAGAAGGGCAGAACTTTTGAGATACTAACAGACATTTCATTCAAATGAAACAAAATAGTTCAGAGTTAAGAAATTTTCAAGCAGACATTTTCATGCATATAGACGTTTGCTGCTACATTATATGGATCTATAATAACAAATTTGATAATGTATCGAAGTATCTTAAGATACAATTCCCGAGTATCGTATCGGATACAATTATTGCGGCAGTATCTTGTATCTGTATCTCCAATACTTCTTGCCTGAGTATCTTGTATCGTATCGCGATACAATTTTAAAGTATCTTTGCCCAGCCCTGGTTTCAAGGTAGGCCGCCGACCAGTCGCTGTCTTTTTTGGAGGTTCTCCGGTGCCTGACGTGCCCACGTTTCCAGTGCTGTCAGGTGCTTCACGAGCCCGCTTTGAAGCGATGCCTCCTGCCGCGGTCATCTCGACGTCCGTTGCTCCCGGGCTGACCTCTCGCGCAGCTGCCGATGACTTGCTCGCGGCTTTCGCCTCGTCGTCTCCTGCTTTATTCTCTGCCTTCGTTCCTGGCGCAACACGGGGCTTATCGCCTTCACTGGTCCCTTCCTGTGCGGCTCCTGAACAAAGTTCAAGGGGCGTTACAGGCGTTTCCACATTGTCGTCTTCCCTGCTCGCCTCTTCGGCGTCCGCGGCGTCCATCAAGTGCTCAGACACTTCGTCCGTTCGGCTTGGCCCTGTAATGCTGGCGTATGACCGCACGCAGTGAGAGTCATCGTGGCCATAGCGACGACAAACCCCACAACGCGGCACGCGGCAGTCCCGTCGAATGTGCCCGATGCCACGGCATCGGAGGCAGAGCGGTGCTCTGCCAGGAATGACGACGAGCGCCATGTCTTCCGCAACACGCAGTTGGTGTGGCAGGTCGTCCACAGTAACGCCCACATGCAGTTTCATTGTAACCGAGCGGGTGGTTGAACCTTTGTCACTGCAACCCTGGACCTTCCACTTGTCTCTGCTTATTTCGGTTACTTTTCCGAAAGGCGACAAGGCAACTCGCACATCTTCGTCCGGCACGCCATGAAGCAGCCAGTATAGCTTTAGCCGCACACCACGGTCACGGGGGTCAATCACCATACAGCGGGTCCTTGACGTCGAATGACTCCGCCGCCAATATCTTCTTTTTGCCTTCATCATCCTTGAACGTGCTCCACTCGATACGATCTCAGACATGCTCCACTCGATACGGTCTGGCTTTTAAATTGCCATGCAAAAACGCCGTGTGCAAAACAGAATCACCTGAAGGCAAATGAGGCAGAACAACCTGGAAATCTTCGCCTGGCTTTTCGGTACACGTGATACCGCGGCCCACACGAGCCGCTGAAACCACCCCTACACGGGAACACATCATAGCACGTCCGTTCACTGTCGTGCCCGGAAGTGGAATCGTCGGCCACGACTGCGGCGACGACCGCATCTCCCGCTATGCTGTCAACTTAGTGTATTATGTCGAGAAGAGAAAGAGGAAAAGAAAAACGCAGTCGGCAGGATTCGAACCTACGCGGGAAGAACCCAATGGTTTTCAAGACCATCGCCTTAACCACTCGGCCACGACTGCGACGACGACCCCGTCTCCCGCTTTGCTGTCAACTTAGTATAATATGTCGAGAAGAGAAAGAGGAAAAGAAAAACGCAGTCGGCAGGAGTCGAACCTACGCGGGAAGAACTCAGTGGTTTTCAAGACCATCGCCTTAACCATTCGGCCACGACTGCTTTTTTTTCTTTATTGCCACCTTTGCACATTACAGAAATTTACAAGCACTTCGTAACCAGTCTAAAACACCAGCCTGGCCGCGACTGGTTGCAAAGCGCTTCATTGCAGTCAACTGATCTAATAACGACACCCATTCGGGTTGTTCGTCCCTAGAATTGTACACATCTCTCATGTATACAATGCTTTCTGTGAAATATTCATGTGCAGATCGGCCATCTTTATCTACATGGCGCACAGCCATTCTTGTTCGACACACGCTGTGAAGCACAAGCAACATAAATATGTCATAAGGCACACCATCTTGATTTTAATAATAACAATAATATCTGGGGTTTAACGTCCCAAAACCACGATATGATTATGAGAGACGCCGTAGTGGAGGGCTCCGGAAATTTCGACCACCTGGGGTTCTTTAACGTGCACCTAAATCTAAGTACACGGGCCTCAGACATTTTCGCCTCCATCGAAAATGCAGCCGCCGCGGCCGGGATTCGATCCCGCGACCTCCGGGTCAGCAGTCGAGCGCCATAACCACTAGACCACCGTGGCGGGGCCATCTTGATTTTCCGTAGCCAAAAATCTAATACCGTATGGCGTGATTGGCAAGTCCTTTTTTCAAGGTGCGCTGCAAAATGTCCCACAGAAACACAGCGTCCCAACAGTCAAGAAAAATGTGGTTGATAGTCTCGGGTTTTCTGCGGATAAGGCACTCTATCGACCACGGGACGAAGAAACCCTTCTCTTGATGATGAGATAAGGGCCATTGAAAGATCGAGCACACTCGATCTTTCAATGGCCCTCATCTTTGTTATTTCCTTAAATCGCTCCCAGGCTTCGATTGCACTTACTTGGGGCTCAGCTAACATTTTGTTAATGCTGTCTTGTACACCTTCTACAAACAATTCGTCTTTTAAAATTTTATCATTTAATTTCCATACGTCCCAGTTAAAGCTCGTCTTCTTTTGTTTATGCCCTATAGGGAACATCACTAAGCTATGGTCACTGAAGGAAACACTTTTTACTTCATAATTAGAACATATTCAGATTAAGTCTATTGACACATAGCCTCTGTCAAGCCTTGCATGGCTTTCGTGGTGAAAGTGTGTATAGTGCTCCCCTGCAGATAGTACGACACCTACATCTTCAAGATTACAATCTTGTACAATTGTGCTGAGTAGCATTGCACTTTGATGTTTTACAGTTGTTTTTTTTTACTCTGTCTTGAGGGTTACAAACACAATTAAAATCTCCAAGCATAATGACAGTCCTGTCGCATCTAACAAAAGATTTCAGACTCTCGAAAAAAACTCTACGTTCACCCTCTTTGTTGGGCGCGTACACACAGACAACACGCCAGTTTTTCTTATTATATGTAAAATCACATACTATAAATCTCCCAGTACTAGACACAATTACAGTTTCTTCTACTATACCAAGAGAATTTCTAAGTAGTAGTGCACAACCAGCAGACATTCCAACAGCATGAGACACACACACATTGTACCTCGCTCTAAATGGAGAGACCATGCGGTCGGTCTGATCTTGACTTTCTACTTTCGTTTCCTGAATGGCAACAACATTGAGATCATGCTCAAGCATCAATCGACTTAATTGATACTGCCGTCGTCTAGCAGCAAGGCCCCTAACGTTGAGAGTAGCAACTCTTAATTGTGTCTCGACGTTAATAGCCATTAGGTCATAACTGGCCATCCCGGGCGCATGATCCTCACCTCTGGTACTCTTTCATCACCATCAGGTCCACGGTTCCATGTAGCCTCACAGGCCCCCGCTCTTTTGGTCGTCAAAGTAAAGCGCCGCGTATCATTCCCGCAGCACTTAAGGCACACGTCATTAATGTGCTCCATTTGTTGAGGTACGATGCCGGGTCAATAACTTGTATCTATTGGTCCAAACCCCCGCCTTACGGGGGCTGTTGATTTGAAGGCGACCCCGTCCCCGTTGAAGGCATCTGCTGCTGTTGTAACTGCTGCTGCTGATGATGACATGTCTGTCTCTGCTGAAGAGTCTGCTGCTTCGGCAGTGGTTGGCCCCGCCACGGTGGTCTAGTGGTTATGGCACTCGACTGCTGACCCGAAGGTCGCGGGATCAAATCCCGGCCGCGGCGGCTGCATTTTCGGTGGAGGTGAAAATGTTTGAGGCCCGTGTACTTAGATTTAGGTGCACGTTGAAGAACCCCAGGTGGTCGAAATTTCCGGAGCCCTCCACTACGGCGTCTCTCATAATCATATGGTGGTTTTGGGACGTTAAACCCCAGATATTATTATTATTATCGGCAGTGGTTGCTGTTGCTGTGTCTGTACTTGATGAACTGTCTGCTGTTGCTGAGCCTGTTCTTGCTGCTGTTGGAGTTGGGTCGGCGGCTGGGTCTCGGCTATACGACGTTCACTTAGGACGTTAGGTGCCGGTCTTCGGCACACACTAATCGCCTTAGCCGGCGGTTCCTCGGAAGCTTTCATTACATTCACCTTCTTCCCTTCCGCCTCCTCCCTTGGCCTCTTGTTGGTGCTAGACGTGTCCATGTTTTCTGGCATTTCTTCCTTCGTTTCAGGCGTCGTTGCACCTTCAGTACTCCTCGTAGGTTGGGCTTCATTCGCAAGTCCTTTGTCTTTGCTACCAGTTGAAGCAGCACTCAGGGGACGTGAAGAAAGGGACGTTAACCTGGGTGTTGATTCCTCCCGACGTCCTCCAGTGAGCTCTTCTGCCTCGACCTCGTCCATGTGGTGCTCAGATAGTTCTTCGCTCCCCACGGGCCCGGCTACACTTGCGTATGTCCTCGAACACCCGCTCTCGTCATGCCCAAAACGCCGACACACTGCGCAACGCGGGGCCCGGCACTCCCTCCTAATATGGCCTGTGCCTCGGCAACGCAGGTATAGCGGTGCTCTTCCCGCTACGACAACGAGCGTGAGGTCTCCTGCAATCCGTAACTGATGTGGGAGGTCGTCTACCGTGAGGCCCGGTTTTAGTTTGAGGCTCACCGCACGCGTCGATGAACCTTTGTCCGTGCAGCCATACACGCGCCAGCGTTCTCGCACAATTTCATTAACCTTGCCATAAGGTGCCAACGCTGCTCGCACGTCGTCATCAGGAACGTTATACAGTAGCCAATGAATCTTTAGTCTCGTATCCTGGTGGGTTGGGTCTATAGCGATACAGCGCTGGTTCTTCACCGCCATGTCACCAGCAGCAAGCATTTTCTTCTTGACCTCAGCGTTCTTGAATGTGATGGCCCAAACATGATTCATTTGGTACGCCCCCAAGGCAGCCACCTCGGGGAGCAAAGCCAAACGAATAAGTGCGTCCCTGAAATCCTCGGCGCGGTACGGCCGCGCCCTGATATCGGCGTGCAAAAAAACAGTATGCAGGTACATCACCTGATGGCAGCCGGGGCAAAATAATCTGATATTCCTGTGACGATTCGTCCATGTTCCTGGTACCGCGGCCCTGCTGGGCCGCTGATGCCGCTCCGATATCGTCGGAGGTCATTCCGCCCACGTCCGTACACTACGGTGACCGGAAGTAGAATACTCGGCCACGACTGCGACGACGACCCCATCTCCCGCTTTGCTGTCAACTTAGTATAATATGTCGAGAAGAGAAAGAGGAAAAGAAAAACGCAGTCGGCAGGATTCGAACCTACGCGGGAAGAACCCAATGGTTTTCAAGACCATCGCCTTTACCACTCGGACACGACTGCGACGACGACCCCATCTCCCGCTTTGCTGTCAACTTAGTATAATATGTCGAGAAGAAAAAGAGGAAAAGAAAAACGCAGTCGGCAGGATTCGAAACTACGCGGGAAGAAACCAATGGTTTTCAAGACCATCGCCTTAACCACTCGGCCACGACTGCGACGACGACCCCATCTCCCGCTTTGCTGTCAACTTAGTATAATATGTCGAGAAGAGAAAGAGGAAAAGAAAAACGCAGTCGGGAGGATTCGAACCTACGCGGGAAGAACCCAATGGTTTTCAGGACCATCGCCTTAACCACTCGGCCACGACTGCGACGACGACCCCATCTCCCGCTTTGCTGTCAACTTAGTATAATATGTCGAGAAGAGAAAGAGGAAAAGAAAAACGCAGTCGGCAGGATTCGAACCTACGCGGGAGGAACCCAATGGTTTTCAAGACCATCGCCTTAACCACTCGGCCACGACTGCGACGACGACCCCCATCTCCCACTTTGCTGTCAACTTAGTATATTATGTCGAGAAGAGAAAGAGGAAAAGAAAAACGCAGTCGGCAGGATTCGAACCTACGCGGGAAGAACTCAATGGTTTTCAAGACCATCGCCTTAACCACTCGGCCACGACTGTGGCGACGACGACGACGTCTCCCGTTTTGCTGTCAATTTTGTCGATTATGTCGAGAAGAGAAAGAGGAAAAAGTCACAGTTTCGCCGCAAGGGCGAAGCAATGAATGCGATAGCAAGAAACTAATGCTATACGAAGTGAGGCTCGCCAGTGGATACTCTCAGTTTGAACAGCACTCCCGTTGCAAAGGCGGCCGAAGCAGCGAAGGAAACTAGCGTGCTTCAATTGTGGAGCTGTGACACTTGATAGTTCGCGCTCATCTTCTGTTTGTTTGTTTAGCGGCGTCCCTTGAGCTCGAGTGACTTTCGTACGCTCCGTAACATGAGCGCTGACCTCACGGTGAAAGCTTGAAACATCCCTCTTCCCCTCACCACGAGAAAACCGCTCGAGCAGACAGCGGAAGTGCAAGGTTCTCCCTGCGCAAATATAAGAAGCGAGCGAGCTCGCCGACGCGCTCCTCGCGCCATATCGCTGGTAATGAAGAAACGCTTATAAGCGCCTGCCGTCTCTGAGTCCTGCCATCGTTAAAGGGTGTGTATATAACGCTCGCCGTTAGCTGCCTGAAGGATCTGCGCTTTCCGGCGTAGTGGTTAGCGCCACGCGCTGCGGAATGATAGGTCGCTGGTTCGATTCCGCGCTTCGGAAGCATTTTTCTGAATTCTTTTTCTTTGGGACTTTGATATATATATACATACTTATACATATACGGTGCATGACGGCGGCGGCGGCGGCAAAATTCAGCTGAGACTGTCCATATAATTGCTACCACAATAAAAGAAAAACGCAGTCGGCAGGATTCGAACCTACGCGGGAAGAACCCAATGGTTTTCAAGACCAGCGCCTTAACCACTCGGCCACGACTGCTTTTTTTTCTTTATTGCCCGTCTTTGGCCCACATAAACAATATACATATTTACAGATATTTACACAACACAATCAAAAACATCGTTAAAAACGACCGCTCAAATGTTGTGGCCGCACATGCGTTAAAATGTTTCCATCGTCGATAATAATTCGACGCGTGGCAACCACTCTGGAGTAAATTCCTGTAACTTTTGTTCCTCAACAAAATCCCTTATGCATTCTTTGAAGTACTGGGTAGGCGATCATGCATCTACATCAACGTGACTGACTGCCATTCTGGATTTCCAGATGCTATATGAAGAGCCATGAGCATTATCAGGTCGAATGGGGCACCGTCGTCACTTTGTATTGGCAAATAGCGGATCCCATGTGCATCAAGGGGAAAATCTTTTTTGATTGTGCGCTGGAGCGCACATCCCAAAGAAAGACAGCATCCCAACAGTCCAGGAATACATGCTCAATTGTCTCCTCCTTTCTGCATATAATGCAATGCGTGCCCCAAGGCATATAAAACCCCTTTTCAGCCATCCATGATTTGACAGTCAGCGTACCGGTGTGTAATTTAAAAAAGAAATTCTTAACACCTGGCGGTATTAGCATCGTCTTTACGCGCTTTAGTACGGTGTGCCCATGGCCTACATTGTAAAGGGACCGATATAAAGGCACTGGTAGAAACACATCACATAGGTCCTTGTACAGTTTTTTACGCTTGACTTCACTCAAGTACTCAAGTGAAAACCGCGCTGACAGAAACCTACAGGAAAGCACAACTTCGCGAAGAAAACCTTAAACACCACCGGGCACACTGCCGGTTGAGACAACCATGTTAGGCAAGTGTTGCCCCAGGCGAAGTTGAACTCGGCCACGACTGCGGCGACGACCCCATCTCCCGCTTTGCTGTCAACTTTGTCGATTATGTAGAGAATAGAAAGAGGAAAAGAAAAACGCAGTCGGCACCTTTTTGTACGGTGTCAGTGCTACACGCACGTCTTCATCCAGCACTTTGAACTAAAGCCAGTCATCTAAAGCTAACATTTATCATGTAAAGCTGCCATTTGAAACAACGCATTCCCCATATCTCACATATGGATCACTTCTGAAGGGAATTGGCGTCAGGATTGGAGAAACATAATGATACTGATCTCCCGGAATGACCCAAATCTGTACGCCGATTGTGAAATATAGAGATTTTGTTCCGCGGTTATGCTTCAACACACATTGACCGGATGGGGTGCCTCACGAAAAAAATATGCTTGAGACCAGACCCGCGACTCTGTAGCTTACCCGAACAACGCGTTATTAATCGCAATATGCGAGTAAATAATGGGAGTATCATTTAGCAGTGTCACAAACATTTTATCCCTTGTGAAGCCGCGGGCCGCTATCAAAACGGCCGCGGACTACGTGTTTGAGAACCCTGACTTAGTGCCTTCAACACATCTCGCATATAAATCACCACTTCCAGGAAGTAACTATTTGCAGGATGTACCTTCAAATGCGCTTGTCTGACGTCCGTTATTGTCCCACAGACAATATGCATGCACGTGAGCATAGACATTGTCACACGGCCTTTCATATTTTACCGCACATGGCAAATAGCGAATCCCAAAGGGGCTCAAAGGGGAGTGTTTTTTCAACATTCGTTGACGCACATCTGAGAGGCATATCGCGTCATGATAGTCTAAAAACATGTGATCGGTGGTTTCCGGCTTTCTAAAAATAGGACAGTTAACCGACTATATGCTACAAAGAGACTTTTGCTCTGTAGTCATGGCTTGGTAGGGAGGTTGCCAGTGTACAGTTCCAAAAAGAAAGGTTTCATTGACGCTCTCACTGGCGTTCGTTTTACCCGCTTGAGCATATCACGTTCAGGGCCTAAGCAGGGTTTAAAGTCAGGGGGTTCCAGGGGTGGGGGGGGCCTCCATTTTTTACGTAGGGGCTCGCTGCCTTCTCGGTAGGTCGACTGTAGCACTGCGACACCCATTTGACAAGAGCTGGAGTTAATTTTTTTTTCGCTGTTTCTAAAGGTACGTCGGACGTACCCGAATTTCAAAAGCTAAAGGTACGTCCGACGTACGCGGAACCGAGAGTCTAGAAATACGTCGGACGTACCCGAATCCCAAAAGCTAAAGGTACGTCGGACGTAGCGGAATCCCAAAAGCTGAAGGTACGTCGGCTGTACCCGCAACCGGGAGTCTAAAGATACGTCGGCCGTCGCGCTTTATCGCTACCTTGCACTTATACTTCAGTTCGAGCTGTCCATCCGTCGATGTCCAGATCGCACAACTGACCTCATGGAGCCACGGAAGCGCGGATCTGGGAGTCTAAAGATACGTCGGACGTCACACGTTCTCGCCAGCTAGATATTCCACCAACTCACGCTTGGTTTATACATAGCTACTATAGCACTTTATTAAGAAAGAAAAAAAGTTTCTACAGTCTCGGGTTTGTTGGTTGCAACGTTGTACAAATCAATCCATTCCAATTCAGTTCTTGTAGCCCTCACTATCATGGTGCTACACCCGCTACACCCGTCTCGTCAGTCACCGTCACGCAGTGTTCCCGTTCCGCAGCACGTGTGGCGTCTGTCAGAAAAATGAAAGTTGGGCAAGTTTCCAACGTTCAGTGAACTGGAAGCTGCTGTGAAAGAATACAGCGATGAGAAGTTCGTGCAGTTTTATAAACGCGACTGTCGGACTGTCACAGCGGCAAAAAACCAAAGTGAAGCGTTTCCTGAACGAACGGCTTGGGGGGGGGGGGGGGGGGGGAATGTACCAGGTGCATTACTGCTGTATCTAGGGGGCAAGTCTTTCAAGAGCCGCAGCAAGGGGGAAAGGGATACCAGGTAAGGCCAGCGCTGGTCGTTGTTTTCTTTGTATTTATTTCTGTGCTGCCGACCCACCGTGGTCAACAACGTGGTTGCATTGTTACATCATGAAATTAGACGCGATTGTTTATTGAGAGACCTTGAACACGTGGCATCCGATCACTTTCAGCACCTTTCAAGCTGGCTGTCCGGCTTTCGTGAAGTGCAGGGCCTCTGACGATGGAAACTTCCTGGAGGTTATTGAAATGAATGACGACCACAACCATGAGATATCTAAGGTATGGAGTTAAGAATCCATGTGTGCGACAGTCTTAATGGACTGTCATTCATCCCTCACCTTGTGCCGTTAGATTAAGCAAACACTACTTTTGCTGTTACTTGTTCGACTCTGTCACTGAAGCTCAGTTCTGCTTTTTCACAGAAACAAATCTACATTTCGAGGTTCGGCATGGTAGCATGCACCACTAAAATAAAAATTTGACAAAATGCTTGACGTGCTTACATGATGGCCCCAATTTTCATTGAGCCGGTGTCAATCAATTTCCGTTCTACCACTCCATCTGTGCAACCCTGATGCTGATTCACAGTTACAAGGATGATAAAGCGAGATTGAACTGAACTTGATTGTTCTGAGAATCTAGATGCCATATATGCAGACTGTTGTCTGCACTTGCTTCCTTCGCTCTGTGAGCTTGTCATTATATAATGCAGTTAACCTCGAATTACATATGTAGTTACGTTTTACAATGAATGAAAACCTTATCTTATTGCAGTTACTCTACAGCCACCTGCCACGAACCAGAGCATTGAGGGAACCAGGGGCCAAGGAAGAAGCCACAGAGCTCTTGGCTTTCCATGCCAACAAGAAGTTGGTTAAGAAAAGGATAGAGGAAAAGACAGGGAAACTTGTCCTGCTCAAAGACTTGAGCAATACCGCCTCTTCCCTCAGACCACAGACAAGGAATGACCTCATGAAGATGGCAGCTCTTCTGCACAATGAGCATGGTAAGCACCTGTCATTTCAGCACAAGTTTTTAAAGGGACTGTCTAGTGTGCTTTATTGTTAGTCTGTTTTGTGTCGCAATAGAAAGCATACCATCTGAAGTGTAAGGCAGGCCACAATGCTAAAAAATGATCGGTTTATTGCCATGCTGTCATGTCTGGAATTCAGTCTACTTAACCACGAGACTTCTGAATCTCCCCATATCCCATCTGTTTGCGACACAACCAGCCATATGCATTGATGTATCACTGTACCACCCGATCATGGGTCCCATTGTAACATGGACTGCCTGCAGAAATCTAATATTGTGTGAACTTCTAGAGAGAGTTTTCCAGGGATAAATAATTTAAGCATGACCTCACCATGCACTGATGTCTTACTGTGTGAAATGTAAGGTAACAGTGCAAACAAACAACCAAGGGGTTGTTTGTTTGTGCTGTTACTTTACATTTCACAATAAACCAACTTGCTCAGAAAAAAAAAGTATTTTTCCTTTACTACGCGAGATGTGCACTGTCCTGTGGACGTAGCTCTCCTTGTTGTATATAAAACACACTGCTGGATTTAGGACATGAAATTTATTTCTACAGGTGCAGACTACCACATCCTTGCTGATGGAGAGAATTTCCAAGGGATCCTGCTGTCCAATGAGTCCATGCGATCAAACATGGATGCCTACCCAGAATTCCTAGGAATCGACGCCACCTACAAGCTCCTTGAAATTCGGACACCAGTGTATGTGATGCACGTTGAAGACTCCAATGGAGATACAGAGACTGTATGTGTGGCTATTCTTGTGAATGAGTCTGCACCCAGTATCAAATGGATGTTGGAGAAGTTTAAGGAATTGCACCCATCTTGGACAAAAATAAAGTGCGTCATGGCGGACAAAGACCTCTTGGAGCGCGACCTTCTCAAGGAAAGCTTCCCAGAGTCAAAGGTTCTCATCTGTGTGTTCCACACTTTAAAGACTTTTCGACGCGAAATTGCCTGCAACAAGATGAACATCACTGCAGAGGAAAGGGACGAAGCGCTGGCGCTGCTCCAAAAGATGGTCTTGTCTCGATCTAGTGAAAAATTTGAGGGGCTGCAAGAGGAATTTGACACAAACGTTTGCAAAGAGATCCGCTCCTACTATGACAAAAACTGGCGTCCCATCAAGGATGAGTGGTATACCGGACCCAAGTTTATGTCGGAAAACTTCAATAACACCACTAACAACAGAATTGAAAGCCTAAATGCAAAACTGAAAAGCGTTATAAAGAAACAGCTCCCTGGAAGAGTTTGTGTGCTCACTTTTCACGGTACTGAATGCTTTGAGCGATGAACGCGACCACAGGGCACTGACGAGCATATCCAAAAGACCCTGCAAACCACCTTCCAGCCCTGAAGAAGCCATGTACCAAGAATCATTGACTCCCTACGCCTTCAAGCTTGTAAGGGAGGAGATTACCCTGTCAGCCAAGCGGATGGCAAGTGACCATGAAGGAGATGTGTTCACATTCGAGGCATCGTCTGGTAACACGTCAACAACAAAAACGAACTGCAATTGTTCCTTTTGGAACGCTATGCGGCTGCCATGCCGGCATGTGTTTGCAGTTAGGCGGATTCTGAATATTAGCCTCTTTGACAACACACTTTTTCTAAAAAGGTGGTCCGAGGAATACTATTACTCGCATCAGAGAGCCTTCCTTTGTCAAGAGAGCTGTGCACCTGAACACTCCATTTCAGAGCAGGCTACAAGACCTAGGAGGCCGATGTCGCAGCATGAAAAATAACGGGAGGTATTTCCTACATGCAAGTACATTGCCCAACTTGCTGCAGAAGAGACAGTTGAGAGGTACCAGGGCCGTCTAAGAGTTTTGTTGGCACTTTCTGAGGCATGGGAGCAAGGACGAGAAATTGAAATTGTGGAGGTGTTGCGGTCAAGAGGCCACATCCCCTTCCTCACCGGAGCAAGTTAGACAACCCGCAGAAGAGGAGAATGCAGAGCCACACAAAACTGCGTCAGGTGAAGATCGCGAGATGTTTGAAACAGCAGATCAGCAGCAGTCAGATGATCAACAAGATCTGCCTCAAGCCTCATCAGGTCATGCTGGCACAGAGCCACTTGAAACTAAAATTATGTCTGAGAAAGTACAGGGTGCCCATAATGCAGCTGCATGCGGGACTCGCGATAAAATGGAAAAGGGACAGCTACTCCAGAATATCTTGCCCTCTGCAAACAGCACTGAGCCTTCAGACAACATCCTCGAACGCCTTGGAAAGCTCAAAGTGCCCAGCAAGGTGAAGCCGCGAGGTCGACCCAAAGGAGCGGAGAAGACCGTCATTGGGCTTCCACGACGGCGACAGGGGCCCCAGAAATCGGCAGCAAAACTGCAACCATTTCGTCACCTGCCTCCCAAGGAAAAGGAACTCCGGATCCTACGTTGCATAGTTTCTCAGGGCCTGCAAAGGGAGGTTCAGCAGAGAAAAATGCTTCTTGGTGAGTTATAAGATACGATGGTCTAACTTCATTTACCCTTAGATTTCCTATTTTGTTGCAAGCTCAATCACTCACTGTTAAAGATGTAGTACGGAGGTATCTGATATCACCTATATGGCTGCTACTCCAGCTACATTCTGTAAGAATATTGAGTGTTCATTTCACAAAAAAATTGAGCCCCAGAAATGTAGGGTTTTACAGTGATGTGGAGATGTACAGAAAGTTCTTGGTCCTCTGAGTTCCCTTTATCCATATTCATAGCATTGTGGTGTACCTAAGAACAATCGGATCGCAGGTTCAGAACACTTATTCAGTACTTTTTACAGGCGAGGACTAGGTGGAAACCATCCCATCGAGGATTCCCGAGACAATCCTCGACGAGGACGTTGATCTTAGATGCGTGCAGCAGTACTTTACTGAAGACGGCTGGGCAGCTGTTCTGGCAAGGGTAAAGGTGAAGAAGCAAACCATGAAGTGGAAATGCAACTAATGTCGGGAATTGTTAAAAGAGGACCCATCTGTGATTTGCGACTTATGTTTGTGTTGGTTTCACCAAGTCTGTGTTTCCTTGACCAGCCGAAATAGGAACAGTTCCTGGTTTTGTGCGAAGTGCATAGCAGCGGGCCCAAATGTGAGAGTTGCTCTGTGAGCGCAACATAATAAACTTTTCTTGTTCTTATAACGAGTTTGTCATAAAAATGCACACGACAAGCTGCATGGCTGTGCGCACTACGGGGCGAGTTTCCGAAACCAGGCAGTGTTTTGCAGATGCTGTGTTGACAGCGACCTCCCAACCAGCCTCTAAAAGCAACTGCCTTGAAAAACTGAGCTCCAGAAGGAAGGGGCATTGCTTCAAGTGCCGTGTGCCGTAACCAATCTCGTACAACTGCTCTCCGGCTTCGAAAAATAATGCGTTGATAACTGCATGAAATCGCGTGGGACGCTCTTGCTCATCAGATGCACTTTTTCGAGTGGTACTGGAATCACTGGAATTTAACGCGATGGCGTAAGCGAAAAATCCCATTGGATGCAAAAAATAAATAAAACCCAGCCACTCTGCGTGGCAATCAAGTATTCTCCCACAGAGCTTACCCATTACGAAGGGCTCAGCTATAGTTACCGCAAGCCACATCAAATAGTGCGCAGCAGATAAACTCGGGTGCAGCTACGCTGGTCGGGCACCTAGCAACTGCACCATAGAGGGCCGTTCGCTCTCTCCGCAACGGTCACCGCGAGCGACCAACATGTTGGAAATTTTTCGCTCTGTTCGCGGCGGCGGAGCGATTTTTCGGTCAGGACCCGTCGAAATAGCGCCGGGCCGGCCGAGCCGTTAAAATAGCGCCGACGTGTAAATAAATTTAGATTGGCCAAGTGTTTTCCGATTTTCCACAATCGTGTTATGCAGGCACGAAACGACGAAACCTGCAGCTTCATTTAACGTGGGCTGAAGTCCACGGCAGGCGACCGCGACGCCCTTCGTCACACAAAGTTTTCCGTGGGTCATTGGCTCAAAGTTTTCATTGCTCAAAGTTTTTCATTGTCGGCAGTGGTCGGCCGGCTCGCTCCGTGTCGGTCTTTTACGTCAACAGACTCATACAAAGGCTCGTTGCGATCGGTAGCCGCGACCCGCCCGTCGACGAGTGCGACAACATCGCGACGGCCGACGTACCTTTATACTCCCGGTTCCGACGTAGTACCTTCAGCTTTTGGGATTCAGCGACGTCCGACGTGGTTCCGCGTACGTCCGACGTACCTCTAGCTTTTGGGATTCGGGTACGTCCGACGTATTTCTAGACTCCCGGTTCCGTGTACGTCCGACGTACCTTTAGACACAGCGATTTTTTTTTTTTTTTTTGGGGGGGGGGGGGGTCAGTAGAGTCTTGTGCGGAGCTATTATACCTCTCCAATTTTCCAAATAATGATTTAATCGCAATCATTCGGTTGATGGGGCGTCAGTAAAAAAAAAGGAAAAAAAGGTATCGTCGTACCGCTGAATGCCATTCCCCAAGACACGGCACTACATGGGTCACCCGCTTCTTGACACGCCGCACTGTTTCAAGAAGCACCTGTGCATGAAGCTACCTGGTCGTGAATTAGTGCACCTTGGTCTCTTTAGGTTATAAGTCAATTTTCACTCGTTTAGTTGTGGATTACGAGTCTGGTATAATGCCAAATACGCACGTATTTTGCTTACTTTTTGGGGGCAAGTAGGTGTGAACATAATATATAGCATTGTCATGCCTGGGGTTCATAGTGCAGTCAGTCAACTAATGTTCTGCGTTGCAGCTAGACTTACTTGCTTTCAGCTCACATATCCTTAATCCTTTACATCCCGAGTTGAAAAGTCATTTCCGAATGGTTCATCTTCTTAGTGCTCGATTGGATCGGCCCGAAGTACAATCTGAATAATATATCTATTTGTCATCTCGGCAGGAGAGACATCCGCGCGAGGCAGCGCGGATCAGTCTGTCGGAACCAAAAACGAAAAAAACGATATTGTTGACCGGAACGAAAACATAACCGAAACGTTATCTATTATTTCGTTCCGGAGTGAAACCGGAATTGTTTCAATCGTTTTTCGGTTCACGAGAAAACTTCGCAATACGGAACAACTGAGCTCATGCAATGTGAGCATATCTCAGGGTACAGTATTAGCGCGTACCTCAGGCAGGAATTCCAAAGCAAAGGTATGTTGAAATTGTGCGAAAAACGAGAACTGTAGCAACCAGAGATGTTTACATTAGGGACTTTTAGCTTGTACGTATACTTTTTAACGTTACCGTGTTACCGGAATACCGGATTGCGCCTACCGTGTTACCGGAACGCATCTTTTAGAAACGTTTTAGCTCGCCATACGTAAACTTTAACGTACGTACGTAAACGTATACCTTCACGTTTGCGCAAACCACCAAATGGTGATGATAACTGCATTTAAATTACATTTAATTTAGATAATACGGAATTACGCTGCGGCAAAATCATGAGAGGTTTATAGCGTGTGCAGTATCCCCGTATACGCAAAGGGGTGTAGCAGTTAAAGTCCCTGAAACTTCGTAAAGTAGCGACACTTTCCTCCTCCGCTCGCGTTCCTCCTCGTTCTCCTCTCCTTCGCACTCTCTTTTCGAGCATGGCGCCACCTACCTTGCTTCTGCGTAGCAGACGACGCTTCGCAAAGCGAGCGCGCGCTTGCCAGGCGGCGCGCTTTAGGCATTCGCACTAGCCGTCTAGCTCTTGGTACGCTTTTTTGTTTAATTACATGTTCTTTAGGAGATGTTAGGACACGTTTGTAAAGGACACCTGTGATGTTGAACGTTAATGTCCCGCTCTACATGAAGCCTTCCGAAACCTATACACGTCGTCCTCGCGAGGCGAATTCGCCGCGCATGCCAATGACGCACTGAGGCTGCCAGTACGCACTAGAGGTAGCCGTTCTTTATTCCGGACTTGCTCAGAAATAGAGGCTCGAACATGTCCTCGGAGAAATGGTCCTAGAAAGATTCATTTCAGTTATACTACCCAGTATGCATTGCTGCTCATAATAGTATTTATCTTAACAGCACTTAAGAATGAACGAACAGCGAATGCAAGATAGCGCCCCGGCAAGATTTGCCATGTAAAAAAGATATGTGCAGAGAGCAATGACTGTCAGTGCAAGCAGCAGCTCGGAGCTTCATTGAAAGAAGAATGCGCCAGAAGGCGTACCTCATTTCCAGTCGATGCATTTAGACAGCGTTGCTTGTTTCGTTAAGAGATTAGACTCACCAACCATAGTGCACAAGTGCGCCTCGTAGACGTACTTGACATACGAACTGTACTCGCTGCTCAATGAACGAGCAAGCGATCGAATAAACTAGCCTGCCACCGTAAACGTTTCCTTCGCGAGAGCTCCACTCGCTGATAATAATATCATCTGGGGTTTTAAGTCCCAATACCACGATATTATTATGAGAGACGCCGTAGTGCAGGGCTCTGGAAATTTTGACCATCTGACGTTCTTTAACGAGCATTGACATCGCATGGCACACTGGCCTCAAGCTATTCGCCTCCATCGAAATGTGACCGCCGCGGTCGGTCGCGACCTTCGGGTCAGCAGCCCAGCACTATAACCTCTGCGCCACCGCGGCTGAAAGCTACTCGCGGATATAAACCTCCACACGAAATGGCATGTAAACCTTCGCGCTAAATAACACGTATACGTGAGGTTCCTAAACGATGAACGCACCCTGCGACTCGGATGGGCACGCACGCTTTGCCTGCCTACCTTCTATCGCAAGTCCACCGGCGGATCTGTCGACGTAAAAGAGCCAGAGAAAGGTATTTGCTCCGGGAAAAAAAAAAACCGAGCACGCAACAAAACAAACCGAGAGTGCCACTCCTAATTTAAGCTTTCGCACTGCAGCTTTGTTTCTTCAAAAGAACTGCGCCGAATCTCTGAAGTTTCGTAATCCCATTTTCAATCGTCAGTCGACGTGCCTCCGTAATCGACGTGCCATGCTAGGCGCACAAACTAATCCCGCGAACTCAAACCAGTAGGCGCATCACGTCAAGCAGAAAACGTAACCACATATTCTTGAAAAAAAAAAAACACTTAGTACAGATCCGCAGAAGCAGTAATAAAACGTGTGAGGAATAGCGGCGTACTGCACGAATAACTGAGACCTGTCTACGGCGTTATAGCACGCAGCTATTTGCGCGAACCTCGACGAGTACTTATAGTGAGAGGATAGCAACTTACATCGCACAGTCGCGTCGAAAACGTCGGCCGAAAGTTACTTCCTTCGCAACTCGTTGCGCTTCCCGGACGGTATCATGAACAGCTTTTTGCCTTCACTTGATTTGTTTCTGCATCCGAAAGCGCAGCAGAAGCCCATGGCAACCAACCGTGGCGTCGGTCTTGTGTGCAAGGTATATCAGAGCACAACGCACGCGGAATGGAAAGTGCGTATCACGGTGTAAGAAAAATAATTTAGGTGTGGACACTCTCCGCCCGCCGCGAAGGAGAGCGCGTCCAGATAATGTTCGCCTTTAATAATTGCGCCGGCCGCAGTTTCGTGGGGGGCGCTGCGACATGGGGGCTTAAGAAACCTATTGCGACGAGGCGAACGCGCGTTTTTCTTCATTTTTTTTCACCTCATTGCATTTTTTTTAACCGTGCACGCTAGCAACTAGAGCAAGGAACGCAAACCGCGTTTCTCGCGACCGTGCTCGCGACCGAAAAATGCGACGTGCGGCGAACGCCGGAATTGGCTGCACGGCGTTAGAAAAAAAAAGGGGATGCCGAAAAGAAAGTACATAATTGTTCTTATTGTTTAGACCGCTGCTGCTGTAATTTACGCACAGCGGAGGAGGATAGAGCAACTGAACGGCGAGTTTTCATACGGTCACGGTGTAAACGGCGCACCCGACGCACATAGCGTCCCTAACAGCGTTGCGTACGTAAAAGCGCGGCATCTTGCTTAGAGCGCCTGAGCAGTCTTTCTGCTCGCTGACTTTTCACGTGCGCAACGCCGTTACGGACGCTACGCACGCAGCTCGTCTTCTATAGTACATGCGCCGGCCGCCGTTGCGTGGGAGGCGCTGCGACATGGGGGCCGAGAGGAGGAAAGAGGCGAACATTATGTGGACGCGCCGTGGGCGGAGTGTCCACACCTAAATTATTTTTCTTACACCGTGGTGCGTATCCATAAAACACGTGCGCTGAAAAACAGCGAGCCCGCGCTGCCCGCGCTTCGCGAGCAAAGATGGCAGTTGCGGGCGACTGTAAACAAGCGAACGCTCCCAGCGGTCCCACGTGACGGCAGTTGGCCAATGCCGACGCGGCGTCAAGCTCGGAGAGGACAGAGGAGGGACAAAAGAGAGGAGGCGCGCTTTCATGCACGTATGTCGCTACTTTACGAAGTTTCAGGGACTTTAGTAGCAGTACTGGGTTACCAGACGATGGTATCGACATCTTGTGAAGCATTCGTCCAGTCGTCAGGTTTCTTGTCTCTTAACGCTTATTGCATTTTCTCCGCTTCGTCAATCGGTAGGACTTGTTCTGAATGTACTTGTTTTGGGGAGGTATAGTCGTCGAAGCTCGACGATGCCCATATAGATGAGCAGACAAATGAAATACACCATATCTGCGTCCGTGACCATTTCCCAAGATCCATCATGTTTGACATAAGACTGTTGCTACAGGATTTGCAACCACGCACACTCATCTTTGTTAACACAAATCCTGTTTATTACTTTCGCTGTGAAAAAGATGCCCAAAATGCCGATTTTCCTTGTGACACATATCGCTTCCCTGCGCAACACTACCTGGAGGACACGGCCGGGTGCCCTTCTAGAGCTGAACATTACTCTCCACTGGCTGAAGATGAAGTCACCAAATGTTCACCATATACTGTTGATACACTACAAATAGAAGATATAATAGTGCCAACATCCTCACGACATTTCAATCGGAGTAAAACATCAATGTGCCAGAAAGCGTGACGCACTGATCAACACCTGACTACGATCCGGGCTCGTTCTATGGCTTTTTTTTTATCATCCGAACTATATCACATCATCCTCACAGTCACTTCTGCTAGGAACAGCAGAAAAATTGCTGGCAGACGCAATAGAATTGTCCAAGGAACAACATTTCCGAGAGGGTCTCGCTTCTGTGTCGTGTGCCATTTTCGCGAAAGAACCAAGCGAACTGCTATCTTTGAGTCGCTGTTAAAAATCACCGCCGCTCGGGAAAAAAAAACAACCAACTACGCAGGAAACGAAATATTAGCGCTTACAGAATGTGCTAGATGGTGCAATTAGTTGCTAGGAGCGCCCGTATTTTTAAATTCTCGCTCGGCGCGTTCATGTCACCGGTGACCCACGTTCTATAGGCGCGGCCACGAAAGAGTTAAACAGAGGAGGCGCTGGTTAAACCAACCACTCGTTGCACATATCACATGTTTTCATGCCTGCTGTGATTCTACGATTCTGCCTCGCAATATTACACGTGTTAATAACACTCCTCGCACTACACAACATTCATATGGTGTTTTTTTTTTCCTGAACTGATTTGGAGCACGTGCGCGGCTCTGTGGTAGAACGCCTGCTCGCCAAGCAGAAGTCCTAGGTTTGATTCCCACTCGAACCGAAAATTTTTATTATTTCTTTATTTGCATCTATCTAAAATTTTCGCTCATAGACAACAGTGACTTTTCGCCAACGACAACCAACGATGCCGACGCCAGGATTTCTTCGAAACGAGGTCTTTAACGCTGTCACGTTAAAAACAATGACGGTGCGCAACTTTCTAGCGCTGTCGTCACAGTAGTGCCAAACCAACTAGCCAAAAAGTCTGTACTCCTCGATTTCTCATTGTTTATACCTCAAGATCAGTCATTTCATAATTAATCGTTTATTGTGGGTATATACGTGTTACATACCTTATGTTAACAACACTAACGAACGTCCCAGAATGGAGAGTAAACTGCGAACATTTACGATGTTGCTGTTTATGAGGTTTAAAGTCCCAAGGCGACACAGGCTATGAGAGGCGCCGTGGCAGAGGGCTCCGGATAATTTTGACCAGCTGGGGTTCCTGAACACGCACTAAAATCGCGTAGTACACGAGTCTCCATCGAAATGCGACCGCCGCGGCAGGGATCAGATACTGCATCTTTCGGGTCAGCATGTCGAGTGCCGTAACCACAAAGCCACCAAGGGGGCTGCACACATTTAAGTCCTGCTTGTTTTTGGTAGCGCAGATCGGTTGCAGGATTGCTGTCTCTCGTCGTCGTTGCTGTGATGGTTGCCGTGCATACGAAGTACGACTGGAATTGTTGCAACAAGTGCACCTTTTTGCCATGGTGTCACTGCAGAAGCAAACTTTTCTTGCTAATATCTTGATAGGTTCGCACGTAAGGAAAGACTATAAACTTGAAAAAATACGCTATCTCTCTTTATTGCCTAAGCGATATCCAAGGAGGTTAAAATTTTAAGCCTCCTTGGCGATATCTACAGGGTGAAGGCACTGGCGAAAACCCATTGCTATTTAGCAAAATCAGTCGACCGATGATGCACAAAAGTATAAATAACGAAGCGAAAACGTTAGCCAAATGGTCATAACCAATCACCTATAGAATATAATATAGGGCTCCAATCCACGACGCGAAGGTGGTTGGCCAGCGAAGCTGTGTTGTCACGTGATATTAGCTAATCTAACGTAGCCTTGAACGATTGAGCAATGCAGTACATGAAATGACTGACGAAAATTGCATGCATTGTACCGTTGCATTCCCGCCGCTCTTCGGTAGGGCTAACTATGCATGGCCTTCGCATAGCGCTGTCGCAACCCAAATTGAATCAATCGTTAGCCGGGTTTTTCTCCGCGCGGCAAACGCATGCGACCCACGCGGAGCGCGCATGCGTTTCCCAGGAGTATTGCCTTTGCTGTTCCCGCCGTTGCTCGCCGTACACGCTGCTCTTTGGCAGTCCTAACCGTGCATGGCCTAGCCATGGAATAGCGCGCAAGTGGGCGCGCAGCGAGATAGTGCCACATCATCGCTCATTTCCATGGTGAAGGACGTGTCCGCTCATGTATCGCCGGTGTTGGCCGTCATATCGTCGCATCTTGCTGCGCTTTCTGTCGACGGACGCGAAAATTTTCCGGGTTCCTTGCCATGGACGGCTTCACGAAACAAAGAATACCTAGTTCGAAGCAGCCAACTCTCGCTCACGTTATCAACGATCCTGCTCTACGTTTTTCAAAAAACCGCGCAGGAGCGGACAATGGACAAAGAATGGAACAAAGGCAGCGCTTGTCTTTGTTCCAGTCTTTGTCCGCTGTCTGCTGTTTTAGATGCGAAGCAGCTCTTTGACTAGCCTGTGTAACGCTGTCCCTCCGTGCGTCCGTACGAACGCGCCGCAACGCGCTCCCCTCGACGCAGGTGTTGGAGCGGTGCCAAGTAGGTCACGCCAACGTTACTAACGTTGGGTCACGCCGCAGCTAGGCGTTGACGTCACGCTCCCCTCGCAGTGCGCGCTGACGTCACTCTCTCCCTCGCCTGCCGCGCGCTCGCCGCAGCGCCCGCAGCTGCCGCCTCGTCTGTTCGCCCGCAACACCTGCCGCTACCGGAACGCTAGCGGAACGTTCGGCGGCGGGAGGAGTCGCCGTTTACGCTCGGAGCCGGCATGCGCTACGCGCGTTTAACGTCGACCTGGAAGAACGATCCGGAACCTCTCGAAGACGCTCCTGCTCTGAGTGCGTGGCCGTGCGCGTCGGCGACGTCGTGATCCTCGCGCTGTACCTCGCTCCCAACCTGCCGAAGGACCATGTTCAGCGCTGTCTGGGGGAGATGTTGACTGATTGCGGCGAGGCGTGTCGACGCGGGCCTCTTATAGTCGCGGGAGACTTCAAAGTTGACATCAACGGAGGAGGAGGAGAATGGCTCGTCGATTACATGCGTGATGTGCACTCGCTAAAGTGCGTGTCGGCGGAACGGAAACTACCCACCACGACAAGGGGAACGTGCATCGATCTGGTCTTTGCCAACTTCGACGTCGAATGTCTGCAGGAGCCTCTCAGCGTGCACTTCACCGATCACAAGGCCGTGGTAGTCAAGGCGAAACGCGCGCCAGCTCCGGTCCAGGTCCCGTATCCACTCTGAAGAAACGACAAGACCTACGCCAGCCATCGCTTCAAACGAATCTTCCAGCGCTCACCGCAGCAGCCGCGTTAGCGCCGTTCAACCCGTGACGCCACCCGTGCGCAACGCTGCTGCTTCGCATCCCATCAGGGTTCCCTTTGGGAAGATGGTGTTAATTTTTTATTTTGAAGATGTATTACAACCATAGCCCAATCTAAAACCTTGCTGCTTGATCTACGGGCGCTCACAACGCTCGGATATCATTGAGATGCGAAGCGGCATGTGCGACCGGGTTCGTTACGCTCAATTCCGCCGACCACGTTGAATTAATATAAATTTAGGGGTTGTATCTATGAAAACAACTATCTGATTACAGTGTTCACTATAATAGATGAGTATTAATGAACGTTGACTGCCTAAGGCTATTAACAGCGGAGCTGTTAAAGCCGGGCGAGCGTTAAGGTGTGATCCGTCGACTGGAAAAACCAGTTGGCGGGTATGCGCCAGAGGAATTGGGCAAGCCCCACTACAGCCTGGGTACAAGCATTTATGGGAACCATATGTATGCGTTGCTGGTTGGTGTGAAAGGAAAACGAGGGTTAGGAGGAGTGATGTGAGGAGGAGAGAAAGGAGAAGTGAAAGAGGGTGAAGCATAGCACAGCCATGTATAGTATATAGTACAGCAGGGGGTGGGAAAGGGAAGTGAGGGTGAAGAGGAGTGATGTGAGGGGAAGGAGGAGAGAAAGGATGGGGAGAGGGAGAAGCATAGCATAGCCTTGTATAGTGTATACTATAGCAAGGGGGTGGGAAAAGGAAGTGATAGAGAGGAGAATGGAAAGGAGGGAGAGAGGGTAAAACAGCACATCCTCGTATAGTACAGTATAGCAAAGGGAAAGGAAAGTAAGGGTGAGCAGGAGTGATATGAGGGTTAGAAGAAGAGAAAAAAGAAGGGGAAAGCTCCGCTGTCTCCTCAGTCTTCGCACCACTTCGCGTAGCTGCCCCAATTTTTAAATGCGAAGCATTTCTTAGCGAACCTCTGGCACTTTGAGCGTTTCTATCTATCTATCTATCTATCTATCTATCTATCTATCTATCTATCTATCTATCTATCTATCTATCTATCTATCTATCTATCTATCTATCTATCTATCTATCTATCTATCTATCTATCTATCTATCTATCTATCTATCTATCTAGCCGCCTACGTGAGGATGCTCTCCTGGTCGTCTCCATAACTTGGTGTAGACCAAAATTTGCACGGGAGGGTAAGAGGATTTGACGAATACGATTGCCGGGTCATGACATGAATAACGTTAAAATCCTGTCGCGTACGTCGTCAAACCCTTGCCACTAGACACGTGTGGCACATACCCGTTTACCATGGGCCGCGGTGTACGGGTATGCGCCACAGGTGATTGACAGTTTATATCTACCCAGGAACGGCGAGAACAGACATTGATTACTTAAGTGCTAAAGCGTTAAGGAAAACCAACATCGGCAGCGTTGACTCAACGAATAAAAAGAATGAAAATTAGGATCCCAGCAGGAATCAAACCCAAGCATTCTGCGTGGCTATCAGGTATTCTACCACTGAGCCACGCCAGGTCTATAAACTGGTTTGAAAAAACAGCCTACGCAGGCGTAATAGTGGTGCAACGTCAATTGTGGTTGTGGTGCTGGCTATCTAATTTTACAAGAAAGCAATAAACGCTACATGATACTCCTACGATATGTACTCCTACGATACAGGCGTCATGTCAGATTAACGTCTGTAGTTCCAGTGTCGGCTCCGCTTTTATAGCAGTCTAAAAAACATTACGTTTGTATTTCAATGTTCAGCAAGCTATATTGAAACATTGCTCGACCCCGGAGGAGTACATTAACTAAAGTTACATATGATATCCACATCACCGCACCGTAAAGTGCGCTTCGTCCACCAGAACGGCGCAGTGTCCTCTTCATTTCTTACGAGGCTGGGCGAAGGCCTCATGCTGACCGAGGATGATGCCAGATTGATTGACAGCCGCTTTGTAGATTAGGCTACGTAGGCCACACACACCCAGGTAGTCTACGAATACGACAAACACCATCCACTGATGTTGGTCTACGTAGCACTATCCAGGCCTACCAGCCTCGACGGCCTATACCTCACCAATGCGATGGGTGGCTTCAGGTTCCGACATGTCGCCGGCTCTGTCGACAGACAATTTGTCGACGAAATGACCGAGGCATCCACGAATTCCAACAGCTCTACTGTACCACATACTTCACTGCACATGGACCCCTCGTCACCGCGATCACGACCTGATCCGATAACAAGTCATGACTAGCTGCTGGTGCTCACTGATCACGGGTATGACGACCTTGTTCTAGAACTGTCAAGAACTTCTTGCACACATGTACACGGGTTCGTGAAACGTGCGTGCGTTCTCGAGACACGTATAAGCACTACGTATCAGCTTACCGCTACTGGTGTTGGTAATACCCACGTTGCATACGTAACGGTAAACAACTGGTTATATAACACATATGCGGCTCTGCAACATATATATGTGTGCGTATAAAATTTATACAAATCTTTAGCGCCATTTTGTAACGTGTCGCTCAGTAAAAAAAGTTATGCCACAGTCCCCTACCCGCCGCATGCTTCGCATAACATCGACTCCCACGGTACGTTGGATCTGCCGAATTTTTTCTAATGGAGCTCTGCAGCACTTTTTTTAGCACAGTCACACAACGTTGCCCATCTGTAGTCAAAGTTTCTGTGAACATGGGAGCCGAATATTATCGCACAGAACGCTGCCGGAAATTCGTATTTCGTGTCGAAAGCAGCCGAACATAACTTGCCCTCTCCTTTGCAATGTCGCCGCCATTCACGCAGCAGGTGGACCCGACAGGTATTGGCTGATTTCAATTCTGGCGCGCCGGTGGACAATCTCGAAGGTCATGCGTCGGGTAAGTACCGCTGTCGCTCTGAGGTGCCGCAATATGCCTGAATGCTTTCCTCCTCACACCGAGCTGCACAGAGGGAGGACATTCAGGTACCGCAGATTCGCTCGCTGGATTTCAAGCAAGACGGACGTGCCTGCCGCGATGTCCTGGAGTACCTCTCGCTGATCGGCGCCCCGTGACGGTCGCCTCGCCCGCTATGCCGTGCGCCGCTCATCGACGGTGCCTCCGCCGCTTCGCTGATGTTGTGCACCGTGCCTCTGGCTGTGTTTCGTGGTCCCGTCCTTGAACTCCCGTGACCGTTTCCCCCCATCTTTCCTGTCCTCTTCTCTCTTCGTTGGATGGATGTCCCCATATCACTTCTCTCTCTATTTTTTCCTACTTTTCTTTTATTCCCTCCTTACCCCCTCCCCTACAAGGCACTGCGCCGTGTCGCCTATAGGCAGACAGAAATTAGGTGCCTTTTTCCTTTTCCTCAATAACCACTGAAGGTGCCGCACATGGCTAAACAAGTGGCAGCCAACATGGTCATAGAAAAAAAAAATGGATGGAAATTTCTCAAGGACATGACGCATGACAACACGCCCAACGCGCTCGTGGCGACAAAAGCCCCGTGATCATTTATCAAGGGACTTTGGTGGTGACGCGAGAAGAGAAAGCTCCCGTTACGTGCCTGTGATGAGCAAGTGCGCGTTGAAAAAGCGCGCCACTCAAGGAAAAGAAAATGAAGGCGACGAAGATGAAGATGGCGCGCACCTGCAGAACATGTGCCAGTCTCCCCAGGGCAAACAAACAATGTCAGCGTGATCATGCTCAACCAATGAGCCCCCTCCATGGGGTTTTGGAAGAAGCATGGGGAACGGCGGAACGAGTGAGACGTGACTGGGAGACGATGGCGTTCAGAGCGTGGGAGTAGCGGCGGCCAGGCGAGTTCCTGGCGCAAAATCGCTACAGGCTCCCACCTAGAGGTACATACGCCTCATCAAGATTCTCCCAGGAGCCTGGCGTTGGCAGAACGTTGCAAACACATACAACCCAGATGAACCGAGCGTCTGCAGCACCGTGATCAATCTTCGGCTGGCGAACGCAGAAAGGACGTCCAGCCGTTGCTGTCCGTTGATAGAAATAAAGTCGAATTACGACATTCTTGCCAGTTTATACGACAAAATCGACCCCAAGGTCGCAGGATGGAATCCCGGCCGCGCCAGGCGGGATTCCATTCCAGTGTATAAAGTTAAAGTACGACTTTCTTGCCAGTTTATACGATAAAATCGACCCGAAGGTCGCGGGATGGAATCCCGGCCGCATTTCGGTGGATGCGAAATGCTAGAGGCCCGCGTACGTAGATTTAGGTGCACGTTAAAGAACCCCACGTGGTCGCAATTTCCGAAGCCCCTCATAACGGCGTCCCTCGTAATCATATTGTGATTCTGGGACGCGAAACCTCTACATTTATATATAATACGATAGAGTCAAATAGCACTGGTTGGTCGTGAATGTAGTGCAATCGATTAACGCAATCTTCAAGTCCTGACAGTATGGCACGACAAGAATCCTTTCTCCGGCGATCTTTTATTTCACTGGTGGTGACTCGGGGACACGGGTCCCTCGAGACACGCGTTTTGGCAGGCCTCTATGGAGTCGAACTGGTTGCTTCCGGCAAGGCAGAGCCGGCCAAACAGAGTCGCACTCGAGGCGTTCAGGCACCTAGCTTCGCCTTGCGCCTGCATATCCGCAAAGAACGGGTACCGCAGCAGTGCCAGGCTCCACTCTCCCGACGGCGGAACTTCACACTGAGCAGAGGTGGACGTGCTGTTATGCTTCACACAATGGCGCGAGCACTGATCGAAAGTCTCGTAGACTCCGCACTCGCCAGATGGACAGTGTCCGTTGTAGAAGGTCCATCTTGTGCACGAAGTTCCGTTGAAGTACCAAAGCGCATCCACGAAGTCTTGCCTGCATCAGCAAAAGTTCCGACAGTACGCGATTAGCATAGTATGCCCACGGTTAAACAAACTTAACCCATAGAAGCTACAAGGACCAAGCCCTCCGTAGAAAGCTCTTTTAACATCGAAGCTTTTTAAGCTGGCGGTAACTTGTGCTCCGTCGTAAAAAACAAAAGCTATCATCATCATGAACCGGCACGCGCTCTTTCTTGCTCTTTACAGTGAAGCTGTTTAAGCTGTATCAGTAACTTGCGCTCCATCGTGCAAAACTCCTCAGGTGGGTATGCGGCACAGGTATTGGGCAAGCCCCACTACCGTGCACAGCAGCTACGGGTGTCAAACGAAAACGAACACGTGAAAAGGAGAGAGATAAAGAAAGAGAGAAAAAGAGAGAGACAGAGATAGAAAACAGAGAGAAAGAAGGAAAGAGAAAACAGATTAAGGCAGCTTCGCACTGGGGGTGCCAAGCCTGAAGGAAGTGCGGAGCCTTCTTTGCTTTTCTTCGGTTTTCTCTTCCTTTCCTCCTCTCTTTCTTTATTTTTCTCTTTTTCGGTTTCTTTCTGTCTCTTTTCCCTCTTTCTATTTATTTCTTCCTCTCTCATTATGTATTTCTTTCTCTGTCTTGCTCTATTTTTCGTCCTATTTCTTCCCCTTCTTTCTCTATTTCTAATTCTCTCTTTCTATTTCTCGCTTTCTTCCTCTTTTTTTCTATTTTTATGCGTGGTTTTGCCTGTGTTACGCCAAGCGACGACAGCATACGACAGCCCGGGTCCCTTAAAGTGCTCCGCAGTTATGATCATCAAGGCGCTCGAAGAACAAGAGGAAGGGGACTTCTCCTTGGCGCGAGCGAGCGCTCAATATGCTCCAGATGGCTATGCTATCCGTGCTTTTGCCTACGTTACGCCAAGCTGCTACCGCATACGATGACAGCATACGACAGCATACGACAAGCCGGGCCCCTAACCCTTTCTGACGCCACCTATGAAGAAATGTCTGTGAATGCGTCAAATTGACACGTTGTCATTTCAAGCCACTTGATAGTATATTGTAACAAAAATAATGTCGTAATACATTAAATTATGTGTGTTATGGTAATCATTCCTAATTAATATGTAATTAAATATCTATTCTGAAGCCATTCATGATCTGTTTCTGCATAAATAGGATGGAACCTCAAGCTAGAAATATAGTACAAATTCGTTTTCGATTATGCCCATGCTGAGTAAAGAAAAATTATACTTTTGATGTGGGTCACAGGAAGCGACACGTCAAATGACTCATTGAATATGGTAGTGCCTTCAGCAAAGGGGTCATATTCAACGATATGCTACAAAATGAAATTAAATGAAGGCAAATTTACTACACAGGCGGTTCAATTCATCCAAAGATTAATGCATCTTGCTCTTTCTTAGCCCCGAGTCGATACAAATAGCAAGAACCAGTGGTGTACACAACTGTGCACATAGCGTCTCAAAGGGATAAAGTGCTCCGCACTTAAAATAAAGAGATATAAAGGGAATAAAGACATAAAAAGATAAAAAAGACCGAAAAACATAGAGAGAGAAAGAAAGGGAAGAAAGAGAAATAAATAGATAGAATGAGAAAGGAACAGATACAAAAAAAAAGAGATACAAGAAACAGAGAAACAGAAAGAACTCTTAACAGCGATAACTCGTAACACCCTACGCTCCTAAAGGGTGTTTTGGGTAAAACATTAGAGGAGTGGCGACAGAAAATTTGTGAACCTCTTTTTTTTTTTTTTTTCGTTCTTGATCAGTGGCTACTGTCTCCTTAATAACGGCAACGAAACTCATTTGCCTCAGCGCGAGACGAATGTTTAATTATATATGCTCGTATGTTACGACTGGAGGCAGTTTCGATTTCGAAGAGCACTCGAGGGTACCGTAACGTAGTCGGCCTACTCGTAAACAAATACTCTTCAAAATTGAATAGCGCGAAATCGACCGAAGGAACACAGATGCACCTGTCCTGCAGATGCACCTGTCCTGTGCACCTGTGTTCCTTCGTGGGGGCGATTTCGCGGTATCCAGTTTTGAACATTATGAACCCCCAACTAGCCCAGCAACGTATTCTAGTAAGTTAACAAATACTATCAGGTGACCGCAAGAGCCAGTGACGTCACTGGCCAGCTTCTGCCATGTTGTCAGTGTTGTCAGCGCTGCTGTTTCGTCGGCTGTGGTGAGCGCTGCGAGTGTTTATTTCCTCGATCGTCAAACTACGTTGCTTATCTAATGCGGCGATGGACGAAGGAGCTTGGAGGAGACTAAAAATCAGTCAGGCTCGATTCACTTCGCGAATCTCGCCGGTGGCTGCGATTTAGTTCTAGTCGTCGTCCAACTGATACGACGTTTTACGTGAGGCTTGAAGAAGCCGCAGCATTAGGCGCGCTTAAGCATTTTCGCTGCTATCATTTCTAAAGTAGCAGGTTGAGAAGTGACGAAGGAAGCATTGGAATCACAAGGTTGGCGCTCTGTAGCAGTGCGTATGTGTATTGTGTAACATGCAAGTGGCGTGATGTACGCTTTACTGGCTCATATTTAGATCGGGCAACGCTGCATTCTGAAGACATATCCCACGTACGCACGTCGGAGCACCGGAGTAGTTATCTATCCACTACGCAGTACGGTCCCGCCGGTAGACAGCTTTTGGTTTGTAGACTTCCTAACGTTTGCGGATACCCACCGGTTGCCGGAGCCGGAGCTGTTGACGGCTGTAGAGTCTAGTACACTATTGGCCTCGAGATCTTGGAGTGGCGCCCTCTCGCGTATGACGTCAGAGCGGGGACTCCGCTCTCAACCGCGCTGCAGCAGCCGTTGCTCCCGTATGCGGATCGTCTGCTTCAGGCGGGAACTTTGTCGAACGAACAGCCTCGCGACGGTCAACTAACGCCTACAACGAATGTTTTCGAGTGTAATATTGAACTTGTTTTAGTTGCGGCCCAATCGACAGGGCCATGAAATCCCCCGGATGGCCGACGAGTGCGCCGATGCCACCGACCGCATTGCTGGTACGAAAGTGAAACTATGTGTGAGTGTTCTCGCTCGTTATCTTGTTTCCGCCGTACGATACTCATTAGTTTGGGTGTTTCTTTCGATATTTCAGTAAGCGTGCCGTTCTCCAGCATCTACAAGTATGTAGATAAAGCTTGTGAAAGGTTGCGGTGCCTCATCGAGGGCGACGCGGTACGACGCGGGCCACGCTGTTGAATGCGCGGTCGAGGCCGTCAACGGAGATCGCATCACCGTCGCAGCTCTCGTCCTGCAAACAAGTGCGCAAGTGTCGCCTTGTTGCACACCCCCCTGCCGATGGCCATGATCGTAGTTTGTCCCGTAATGTCCGTTCAGTGAGAACGATATTACGTCGTAGTTAATATTAATACCGCACAGGGCCGTCGCATGGGTATTAGAATATAACAAATAGTTAATCGCTGATTATACCACGCACAGGGCCACAGAGATTAACGTGGCAAAGGCAAGCTGAGTTTATGATAAGCAGTCCGCTAGGCCAGACCCGTAGCCAGGAATTTTTTTCGGGGGGGGGGGGGGCACTTGCTGAAAACATTGACTATTTGAGAAAAATACCTATTTTTATTATTTAATTTTGGTAAAAACACCTACTTCGCCAAAATTTCGGGGGGGGGGTAGCCCCCCCCCCCTGGCTACGGGCCTGCGCTATGCGCGTGCTTGCCTTCATAAATAAAATACGTATGTACACCATCCAAATGCAGCCGTAGTCTCAGATATCCCGCGCCGCTCAGCTGAGCTCACGGGGCGCGCTTACGTGCGAGGCGATTCGGAGGCCCCGTCGTCGGCTCCTTGTCAGGGGCCTTCGCGGCAGGTTGTGGGACGGCACTGCACCTGGTGTAAGTCGCCTATTCTTATAGCCTGCGCCATAGGCGTGCGCAGGGTTCCCCATTAGGGGGGTCAAAGGTTCGTCGCAGCACCCCCCCCCCCTCTTAGATGACTAGCAGGGTCAATGTACGGGGCAGATTTTGCGCCCCCCTCTTAGGTGATTAGCGGGGCCGGCCGCCCCCCCCCCCCCCTGTGCGCACCCCTATGGCCTGCGCGCAATAAACGGCTTAAGTATTGGCGAGGCGCTTAAACACGGTCACAAGCTTACCAAAGAGTGGCGCGTACGGTGGGTAGCAGAAGTCACTGTCCGCGAAGTGCTTGCTGCACACGGTTGATGAAGGCGTGGGGCGCATTCCCATTCTGAGCTTGGCGATCCACTCCTTCTTCAGCTTCGGGTCTTTAGGGTAGTTATGAAAGCTAACGCCTTTTTGACGAGCGGACGAAGTACACTGAGGCACAGAGCAGTATACTTCACCATTGCGCAGCGCTCGCCGCGGAGACAAGCAGCCGCAGTTCTAAGAAACAAAGAGCTGTAGTTCTAAGTGAACGTTAAAAGCAGTCCCACGGTTGTTCGAATAGCGTCAGTAGTCACCATACGCAAGATAACCAATTGAACTGCTTTTTTGTTTAGATTTACCGCAACGGTGGTTTCAACAAGGTGCTGGGCCTTTAGCAGACGAAAGCGCGCGAATCTCCGCTCTGACGTCATACAGGCGCCGTTCGCAGCGCCGCCATCGGTCGCACACCATGCCAATAACGGCTGTGGCAGTAGCAGCAGCAGCAGCAGCAACCGCAGACAGGTAGCGACACATTGTTGCGTTTTGTCCAACTACAATAATTTTTTTTTCTGTTTTCTCAGTCGCGTCGCTGTTCTTGTCGAAAGAGAAAACATTGCGAATACTGTGAGTTGATTATTATGTCACTATCAATGATTTACACTGTGTCAGTAGGCGGGTAAGTCGGTGCAGTCATTTTGTTTGTAGGTCTCTGGTTAGGCTCTGCCACAGAGTTTCCTACAATACTTACTAGAGGGAACTCTGGCGATAGTGTCCACGGGAGCTGCAACGCATGGCGCTTCAGCCAGCATGGGAATGATGGGTAGTACTATAGTGCCTAGAATACACTATAGTAGTACCTGAGGGTAGTACACGGATTTGTGTAAACTTCGTTCTTTCGGCACCGTTTGGCTTCGTGTCGCCTGCATCCGCTTTGTCGCGAAACGAAGTTCAGCAAAAGTCAGCAGTTCCACTTCACAACTTTAACTTTTTTAGGCTCACCAATTAAAATACGGTCACGAAGTTCACAACTGTCTACTCTTTCATCCGAAACTAATGTCAAAACACAGCAATAAACAAAGCCACAAGTGCGTACAAAGCCGTAAGCACGAAGATTATGCACATCCGTGTACTACGGTCCCTACAATATGTGTGCTACCCATCATTCCCATGGTGGCTTAATGATCGCAGCGCCAGAGCCCCCTCTAGTAAATAATTTTAGGAAGCTCTATGGGCTATGCATCATCAAGTGTCGCTACCAGCGTTGGTCATCTTGTACACGCCTCCGGTAACCCGGCCAGAACTCGTGACGCACGTTGCTTACAAATCGCTTCAAAGGGTGCAAAGTGGCTTACGGTGCAGTTACGCGCATTGCGAAGAATCAAGCCAGACGTAAATATCACGCCATGACGATCGTATAACAAATTAAAATTCCAAAGAACGTTTTCACGCCTTTTTTTTTCTTTCTTTTTTCTTTAACACAATCCTTCCCGTCGACTACAGAGGCGATTTCACATTTTAGCCTACAGCGTCACACGTCTCGCCGGTAGCGCACGAATGGCCAGCGGAAATTCGAACATGAGATATTCAGTGAAACTCAGTCGCCTGAAGCTACTATTGGGGTGCTTTGCTGAAAAAAAACATTGCAGGTGAAGACCTGTAAAACTACATAGAGTGCACCAGGCCCATAGCCCCCCCCCCCCCACCCCGAAAAAAATTCCTGGCTACGGGCCTGGAGTGTACTATTATACTGAATATGGTGTAACTGCAGGCCGTCGTTTATAGTGTGTGCTGATTTCAATGACGCATCATTTAAAACTCGTCCAACATTGTGCTTTGCTAGTATAATTTAATACATTCAACTATATAACACCACACGAATTGCGGCTCTGATATATTATGGCAAGAATAATGAAGCCTGCAGACGTTGCTCGGGGCAACGGAGTCATAGCAGGGTTGCCGTTGGGTAGACTTGAAAAGGAGCCACAACTCAAGCTAAAAGTAGCCATACCCCTTAATCTTATTGCCAAATTTGTAGCCAAATGGTGGAAAAGCGGTATTGAAAACAGCTTTTTATTGTTGAACAATGAATAATATCAATTTGCATCAGCAATAAATTAGAAATAAGAGCACAGTTTTTTCCTCCTCTTGCTTGGTCATCAAGCCATAAGCAAATTGTAAATAAATGAACAAATTATAAGTTCCGTGCGCCCATAGTCGTGCGCAGAGTTCTCCAATAGGGGAGGGCCAAGAGCTCCCCAGCGCCTTCCCCACCTCCTCTCGTTGGTCGAGTAGGAAAGAGAACGAGCTCCGCCATGTATGCAAAAATGAAAATGAAGCGATGACGAGCTCCTCATAACGGCCTGCAATTGGTCCCCGGCTTTCCGGGGCTACAAAGGTGGGAAGTAACCAGTTCCCAGAATGCATCCTCGGTCGCTATTCTCGTCAAAGAGCATGCGTAGCCATAACCCTGTGCATTAAAAATGGCGTGAAAGGTTGGACTGAGTAAAGGTATGGAGCATAATTAGCGCCCCCCTTCACATGATTAGGGGGAAGGGCGGTTGGCCCCCTCGTGCGCACGCTTATGCGTGCGCCTTGCTCGCCGCACTCCGTCGCCAGGGTAGGGTGGCTAGCCAGGGTATTCCCGCGGCTACACAGAGGGACCTCCTTTTCCCTGCACAGCACCACACCCAGGTTTTCAAGGCGGTTCTTCGCTTCCTTGAGGAGACTGGACTGGACAACTGGCTATAGTAGCCGCCCGCCGCGTCCTCGGTCATGGACAGCATTCCTCCTCTCCTTCTCCTCCCTCTTCTCATCTTTATCTCCCTTTCCCCCTTTCCCCTACAGGCGCTGAGCCGTGCTCCCAATGAGGGTTGCAGAAGTTGCGCCTTTTCCTTTCCTCAACCTCTCCTCCTCTTCCTGCATATAGTCAATGTAGAATAGATAGAGTAATTGCAAATGACAGAATAAGGTTGCAACATTCCAGCCAACCAGTCCGTAGGAACATTAATCGTCGAACATTAAGGTCGTGCTAGAAACCACGGACCGTAAAATGATTCGTAGTTACCATAATGCCAGTCCAGCTTCAAGTAGTGATATCTGGTTGAAGACTACCAGTCCAGCTTTATTTTGTTGCGGATCTTTGCTCCTATGCTTTCCGTAGCCTATTTGTCTGTTGGTTGCATTGATTGTGGCTAACAAAGAAATGATCCCCTCGAACAATTTCCCTTCTTTCCTATTCCATGTCTTTGTTACACCTACTTTGCCAGTGGTTCTCTTGGGATACAAGAAGCTGAAGTAGGAAAAGTTGCGCGCTTCTATTTAAGACTTCGTTCACTCACTTGGAACATGGCATGAACAGTGCGTTCTGAAAGCACAACTCGGCGACGCGGTCAGGCTGCAGACAGTTTGCTCGGCACCGTTCCCAGCTGCTGAACCGATTGGCGCCGCGGTTGCAGAGCTGCACGCCTCGTCTCGTGTTAGGAACGCACGCCATCTGATCTGGATCATAGTGGAACACGTTCGCCGTCGGTTTCGTGCAGTGCGTGTAGTAATACCGGTTGCAGCTGTCCGGCCTCACCTGCGAGGTAAAATAAAGACTTTTAGCTTGTACGTATACTTTTTAACATTGCCGTGTTACCGGAATAGCGTTTACCGTGTTACCTGAACGCATGTTTTAGAAAAGTTTTAGTTCCCCATACGTAAACGTTTACGTACGTACGTAAACGTACACATTTACGTTTGCGCAAACCACTAAATGATGATGGCAACTGCAGTCAAAATATATTTAATGTATATTATATTCAATTACCACTGCGGCAAAATCGTATGAGAGGTTTTTAGCGCGTGCAGTATCCCGGTATACGCAAAGGGGAGTAGGAATACCGGGTTACCCAGGGTTACCGGACGATGGTGTCGACATCTTGTGACGCTTCGCACAACCACAGCCATGGACACGTTTGTTTTCGCCTAGTGTTTTTTGAGGAAAAGAATGATCAAGAAGGCAACTCATTCGTAATCATGGCGCTGAAGACATATACACTGGAAGTAGAATGCACGATGTTTGCGCCATAAGAATTTTGTGCTTGCCTGGTTCATCTTAGCCCCGCTGGATGGCGCCACCTATCCAGTCCTTTCACATTTACGGCTTGGGTATTTTATGTCACTCTAGCTTCGGTAATCCGGCTGAAACAAGGTGATCGAAATTGGCGCTCGCACTTCGGCTTTATTTATTTATTTATTTATTTATTTATTTATTTATTTATTTATTTATTTATTTGTTTATTTATTTATTTATTTATTTTTATACAGTAGCTACAGCGCCCGCGTGAGGCACTAGTGTAGGGGGGAGATAACAATTTCAAAATGCAGAAGGACGACAATTCATTAACACTGAGGTGTACATAAAAGAAATACAAATACATAATGAAGCATCCAAGGGTGACACGTAATAAACACTGACGTGTGTGGAGATACAGCAGCAAGGAAAACATATATATAATAAATACATACGCACACACACACCCACACACATATATATATATATATATATATATATATATATATATATATATATATATATATATATATATATATATATATATATATATATATATATACAGATAAATGCAGGCGGAGAGAAACAAAAAAAAAGAGAACTCGAGCTTAGATCGCTAGAAAGATCAAACAAAAGTGTAGGCAACTTTAAATTGTGCTCAGGCTACGATAAAATATGATCTTCAAGCGCAGTGGCGAATGTTTCCCTGGACGCGGCTACGATTTCTTGAGGTAGTTTGTTCCATTGCTTAATTGATCGTGGGACAAATGAATATTTAAAAAGGTTAATTCTGGAAGCGAACTCGCGCACTTTAAGTGGGTGATCAGTACGAGCAGATATATACGTAGGCTCCGATATGTAGTTTTCTTTGTGAATACCCGTTAAACCATGGAATATTTTGTGAAACAGAGATAAACGTAAGAATTTGCGCCTGTCTTCGAGAAGAGGCCATCCCAAAGTATTCCTGATTTCGAAAGATCTCTTAGAAAAGTCGTAATCACCCGCGACGAAACGGGCCGCTCTCAGCTGCACGCTTTCTAGAGCGTCGATGTTCACCTTAGTAAAAGGGTCCCAAGTGCTGCACGCATACTCCAACAAAAGTGGGCGTACATTCGACATATACAGGGTTTCTTTCAGGCTGGCCGGTGCTTGTTTAAAGTTGCGTCTCAAGAAGTTTAGTGTGTTGCTGGCCCTTGTTCTGATGTAATCTACGTGGGCATTCCAAGTAAAATTGCTGAAAAAAATTACTCCTAGGTACTTATATTCCGTTACAAGGGACAGCTGTGTTGTATTCATGACATAGCTTGCCATCAGCGGGCGTTTTTTGTTTGTGAATCTTACGAGGTTGCATTTGGACAGGTTGAGTGTCATGTTCCAAGTCGAACACCAAGACATGATTTTGTTCAGATCATTTTGTAGCAGTTCACTATCTGATTCACTTGAAATTTCACGTTAAATGCAGCAATCATCTGCGTATAACCTCACCCGGCAAGACAAATGTTCAGTAAGGTCATTAATAAATATTAGAAAAAGCAGGGGCCCTAAGACGGACCTCTGTGGCACTCCAGATAGTACAGAGACATCAGAAGAGCGGGCACCACCAAGTATCACGCGTTGGTTTCTATCTAACAGGTACGCTTCCAACCACTTCCAGAGGGTATTTGGCAATTTGAGGTAGGACAACTTCAGTAGTAATAGGGTATGAGATACGGTATCGAAAGCTTTCCGAAAGTCTAAAAAGATGCAGTCAACTTGCAAACCCGAGTTAATAAAAGCTGCAATTTTGACTCGGCGGTTGGAGTCTCCGTAAAGCGGATATCGCGAGTAGCCACGAACGAAGGTGGACTTGCAAGATAGGGCCGTAAACGTAAAGTCTATAAAATCCCTAGATTTTCCCGTTTTACCTAAGTACCGACAACTGCCTCCTCTTTTTCAAAATCTGACCTTTGTGCAAAAGGAGGGCATGTGCATTGGTTCCTGTGTGACTCCAGTGCTGTGTGAAATATGTTTAGCAAAATTCGACCGGCAACTTCAAGTCGAGCTTGTGGCACAACCTGTAGTTAAAGTATACAAATATGTTGACGACTTTCTACTAATTTTGAACATAACGGATAACTTGTCACCCACATCTGTTGCCATCAACATTCTAGATTGTTTTAAACAATGCGCAAGTTCATTATTATTCACTGATGAACAACCAGCCAATGATGCTTTGCAGTTTTTAGATGTTACCTTGGTTTTAATCGAGTTGACCATGTTTGCTCGGGATTTTCGCCACGGTCTAAGAAAGGTCGGTTACCATATGATTCATCAGACAGTAAGCTCGTAAAAAGAGCAATTGCTATTTCCTGCCTTAATTCATCGTTGAAGAAATGTTGTCTGCGTAGCATAGAGCATAGCTTCCGCAAGCAAGTGAATCGCCTGCTCAGCTCGGATAACCCTGACAGTCTGCTAGTTGCGGTGGGTGGCAGGTTGTTAAAGAAGTTAAAGGGGCCATGACACGGTCGCCCAAAGATGTGTGGTTTTCAGCGAAAACTAGAAGTAGGGGGTCTATAATGACTATACAGATTTCAAAAGTGGACTGTAAACGAATATTTCAGTGCAAAACAAGCCCTAGAAATCGCCGGCTGTAATCCCCGCCCACCGCCGGCGACCGCCATTTTGCCATGGCACGTGTGACGTTATGTGCAGCACGGAACGGAGCAGTCGTCTTTTACCAAAGTTTCAGCCTCTGCAAATTGTTCACTTTCAGTGCCAAGCTGAAGAAAACTAAAATATCTCGATATCACGTGCAGCTCACCACGGCACAATATCCTTCGCCGCAGTGAAGACGCTTGCACAACTAGCTGCTTGTTACGTCACAGCTCGCGAGTGCACCGACGTTGCCCGACTCTCGGGCCGCTTGCGTGTTTATAAAAATATTCGATTATAAATTAGGTGCTCGACCAAATGCGCTAAAATTTCGCCAGCTTATTTGTGAATGCACAAGGATTAATTTACGTAACACAGATTATGATCGAAAAGTGGGTGTCATGGCCCCTTTAATCAGGAAAAAAAGGAAAACAGAAAAGATTGTGGTCATGCCGTATGTGCATTCTGTGTCGCACAATTTGAAGATGATTGGTCGCAAGCACGGGGTCGACGTCGTGCTAACAGCCCCCTGCAAACTGGCCAAGCTGTGCTCCATGGCTTAAAATCATGGGAAGGGAAAGTTGAACAAGTAAGGTTGCACAAAAAAACATGCCATGCATTTTGTCCCCTGTACCGAGGACGTTGTGTACAGAATTCCGTTGAGCTGCGGGAAAGTGTACATCGGCCAGACGGGCCGATGTCTACATGCCAGACTCAGAGAACATGCATCGTCATTGAGGATTCTCACAGGTGGCACGCACCTGTCTCTGCACTGCAAAGATTACGCAGTTTGCGAGCACTGACGTTCGTTGTAAATCAAAACACAGACTGGCCAGGGAGATCACAAAAGCTGGACAGATTAAAGCAAACTCAACCACGTGCATCAGTGTTCCCTCGGTAGCGTTGAATGATAGGAAAATAGGCTTTCTAAATAGTTAAAGCGCGGAAAATATCAGCTTGGATAAGTAACCGTCCTGTTGGCCTTGTCTTTCTTGTGATAAGGTGGTTGCACATGGCGCGATTCCGTGCTCTCGTGTGAGAAAAATTTCCAATAAACTGCAGTTGTAAGTTGAGCGTTCGTCCTGTCAAGTTCTTTCCATATATTCCTGCTGTTTTCCGCTCATACAATCTACAATGTGTTGCACCAACTGGCCCAGCACACCACCTTATTGATATGAAATTATTTCCAATTAAAACTTGCTTCATTCTTTCGTACATAAAACTTATTACAAAAAGTTTGCGTGACCGCGAGATGGAAGCGAAACCTAGACAAATTCAACTACCAGGGTATGCATTGCTCTGCAACTGTGTTCCAGATTTGGCATCACCAAATAATGAATGTTTTTTACAATACTTGAAAACAAACACGCTTGTTTTTCCTTCGAAAGTACGCATTATCTACTTATGGAAATAACAGTACAGTATTGAGTGAGAAACACTTAACGTATCGTCTGCTGCGATGCCAAGTGCGTCTGTCCAAGTGGTCTGCCTCCAACGCATCTCTCGTTTTGCTGTGAAGTCAAGTTAGAGGAGAGTGACGGTGCGTCTATTTAGCTTCGCCGTCGTTTTGCAACCGATTTGAACGAGGTTTGGCAAGACACGCTCATAAAAAAAACGTAAACTCTACGCAATTTCCTGCACCGGCATGGGATGCTACATTTATGCGCAGTGGTGAGTGCACAACGCCTTATTAAAACTGTCAAATACAACCTGTAAAGCTGCAACGTCGCAGCAAATCAAGAGATCTAGCGGTCTTCAGCCTCTTTGAACAACAAAGGCGCTGCTTGAGTGCTTTGAAACGCACCCCACTACCCACGCCTCGCGAAGAACGAAACTGAAACTGCAGGGAAAAAAATCCGTAGACAGTTCGCTAGCTAACGCTATCTAATCTGAAGCCTGTACCAAGGGAGTGACATGTCCATAGAGCCAATGGGGACGAAGTTTAGACACGATGGTAGCGCCGTCTGGATTCTAACGGTAGTTGCAAAAACAATTAAAAATGTTATCTTTCTCTCAGCAGAAAAAGCTTTTATCATCTTTCACATGCAATTTAGTTTTAAGAACTACGAATATTGTTTGTAGATTTTTTAGCTGTGTATAAAATGAAATACGTTTCAAACGCACAAGGGCGCTTTGATATGGCGGCGGTCGTTCCGCATAGCAGACGATGCCGTCGTCGTCTGCTTCTGCGTCGCCGCTGTCCCCCGCTCGCTCCGGCAGCCCCTTCTCCGCCCTCCCTGAATTTCTCTCGTTTCCATAACGTACACTGTGGTCAATTACTCATTAGGTACTCACAAGTATCTTACATATTTACTTTAGTAGGGTAGTGCTGCCGCATACAGGTCGAGCGAAATGACAACGCAGATCACACAAACTTGCTGCAATAAATTATTTTATTGCGACTGCATCGATGTTTACACAAAACAAACGACACGTAAGTAGCGTTTTAGCATGTATACCAGTGAATAACATGCATGCATAAGCATTTATATGCAAAGAAGGTACGTACTACGCATAGCCCCACCACAGATGTCCGGAGCACAGAAGCTGCCCAGCGTTGGATGATAAATACACCGAACTGCACGAAGCCTTCGCTGGTATAAGAAAGGTATACCGCTAAAGTCTCTGCACTTCTGCTGCTCAAGATGTCGCACCACTTCATTCACAGTATTCAGCAAACTGTCTATAACTGATATGAATATATCCGCGTCCCTTGCACGGCCACCAGTGCTACCAGTGCGGCGTGACTGTTTGTTTTCTGGTTTGCGCTGCCACCAAAAGTGCGTCACTTTCAAATCTTTTTAGCCTTCGCGCTATACACGCTTCTGGCAGCCTAAAATTAAATGAGAAGCGGTTTTTCATGCATATTGATCTGAAGTCTTACAAATAAAATCGGCGAAAAAAAGGCTTAGATGGCGTTTCGATTACCGCTGCCGGCGGTGCGCTGTCGTCGTTTCGATGGGGGCGACACCTGTAGGCCCGGACGCGAAGCTCCCATCATGCCACCGGCTTGCCTGTACTTCCCATCATTCCCATGGTGGTTGAACGATCGCAGCGCCAGTTTCCTCTCTAGGTTATTGTATGAAACTCTATGCCCGAAACACTCGTAGTCGGTGCTCGTTATTGTCATGATGCATTACTCGTGGCCTCCGAGATTGGCTCCGGCAATGCGCCGTTGCTTGAGTTGCTGATGCAGTTTCATTCGCGCGGGGAGAGCGTAATCAGAGAGAGCGCATGACAGCCAAAAGAGCGTCGGTTCGTGATTCTTCGCTTCTTTCAAAGTGTAAGTTACAAACACTACACCGTGGCTTTTTTACTGAGCTTGGGCTAAGGTCACCATCCCACGGAATGTTAAAAGAGTTAACAGAAAGATCACACCACGGTCGGTCTAGAAACGCGACGGGAAACGCGACAAGCGTCTTGTCTCATCTCTAGTCTCGAAGCGATTTCTCACTGTTCGAGCGGGGAACGCGGTGTGACAGCCAGGCCAGCGTCACAGAGCTATTTTTTTTTATATGGATGAATGCTATGAGCGAGGCTTGGGCTAAAGCCGCCACTTCGCGGTGTAAGGAGTTGACAAAGTTATACTTCTTTTGGAAACGTGCTGAATGGGATGGCCCTAGCAACGAATCGCGTCATGCATTACTTCACTCTACCACTCCCAGACAGCGACACCACCCCGCGAACCAAGAGCACTGTAAGAGAAAGTGTGAGAGATAAAGGGCGCCTTTGTGAAGCCTCCTGCATGTGTGACCGTGACGCAGTGTTTAGAGTGCCCATCACCTATCGTCGCGGAGAGAGGTCTTGGGTTCGACTCCCAATTACAGAACTTCTAATTTTTTTCTTTGCATCTGATTGTTTGCATTTTGCTGAGGTATTTCCGTGACGGAAATACGTCATGAAAGTCTTGGTGGACCCCGGCATAAAACACTTTCGTGTTAAAAAAGAGAAACGCGAGATCCAAAGAGCTCTTTCAAGTCCCTCCGCCAGCTTCCTGTAATGTCACGAGATTTGAACATTATTTGGAACTGGATCATAGTTTGTCGATAGACTGCATTCTATATTAGCGAAGAGAATGCAAGAGAGATAGAGAGACTAGCGTAAAGAAAGAGTAAACTTAGTCAGCTTCCAGACTTTTTAGCAAAATGGCACAATCGCGCTAAAAAGCATTTTAATCTTTCACATCGTACTAATTCATAACGAAGCAGCGGTTCAGACACAAAATTCAAAACGGCAAGGGCTTTTACACTGACAACAAACGTTTAATTAGAGCGCTCGGCAAAAAGCTAACGTCTGCGAGCACTAATGCAGCGCTTCCTTTTTAGTGTACCTTAACATAAATCTGAGCAATAATAGCTTAAGGAGCACTGACACAAAAAAATTGCATCTTGTTTTTTACGGTTGCAATAAGTAGCTAAGGACCCATTTATCACGGTTGGTAAGCTCGTTTGCTCGAGCGACGGTTAATTATTTGGAGATTGGTTTATAGCGCCCAGTCGCAGTTTCGGATTCAAAGAGCGTCGACGGAGGTGGGACCCAGAGTGATTTTCGTGTAAACATAGCTGGGTACGTGAGCACACAAAACCGTGTGCACATGAGCACCGCTTTGACAACTCTTTTCAACGAAGGCTTCCTCCGAGACGTTGTAAATATGCGTGACCCCCCCCCCCCCCCCCAATGCACTGCCGAGGCAAGGACATCAGCCTTTGTACTCCCGTGCAAGGCTACCTCTCCTTTCAGTTGAAAAGGATGGATGGATGGGTGCTATGAGCGTCCCTTTATAACGGGGCGGTGACAAGTGTGCCACCAGGCTCGACAAATGAAAAATGTTTTCCTTTTTTTTTTCATGTTGGCCTAATGCCTCTACTTCCATCAAAGCTATCTTACTACAGAAAAAAAAAACGTAAATTCACAGCCCAGTTCTCTGCCCTTTACGGCAGAATGTCCTTATTTTTTCCACTACTTATTTTTGTCCTTTCTAATTTTCTGCCACCAATACTCTAACCGTCTCTTACTTATTTCTATCGCGGGCGTGTTCAGCTATCCATTGTTGTCCCTAAAACCCAAGGCTTCATGTAGGCTCGTGCCCAAACGTACTCCTGGGTGGATATCTCCACATTCTGCTCCACAGTCTGCTATGAGGGAGCGCCAGCACGGATCGTGGCAGCCAACACAAACTCGTGACGCAGGCGGCGGTTGGTTGTTTACACAAAAACCAAAGGTGCGTTTCGCGTGGAGTGGCGCGACGCACACTTTTAACTTGATTTTAAATGTGTTCTGCGTTATGTTATCCGTTGATATTTCGTAGGGGCGTGTGTCCACATAAATCTATCCCACAAGTTATCTCGTGTTCAAAATTTTGTGTCAGTACTCCTTTAAGCGACCAGAAAATGCAGCTTATGGCCGCGTTTTCTCCTCCGTTTCCCCTAGCACGCTCTAATGAGAACATGTTAGTCTTTGCAACGAAAACTACGGCCTACAACTACGCGCTGCAGCAAACCACGCGCACTTACGCTCCCTTCGACCGCCATTGAGCCGACCTCAGTGGCGAGTGGCGCGGCGTCAATCTTGGCAGCGACCGTCGTGTCTACCGAGTTCTCCGGTTTCGCTCCCGAGACGGTTTCGCTCCCGAGACCCGAGACGTTCACGCCCAGGTCGACGGGAGCGTGCTGTCGGTCGGGAATGACCACCACTGCGTTCGCATTGACCAGCTCGGGCGGATCGTAGCTGGGCATCGGCGACCGCCTTCCCGGGTGCCGCAGCTCCTCGTTTAACCGAAGCGGGGTCGTGCGTTTTCCTCCAGGCGCATCGACCACCACTAGGGCCGCGGCGACGCACAAGCCGGCAAAGAGGAGGCCGATGATGCAGTACTGCATGGGGCTTACGGTGCCGTCCTGAAGCGGTACAGTGTAGGCGTCGGTCATGAGAAGCGGCTGCCGGTCTCGATTCGACTCCAAGGCCGCTGCCGCTGCGAGCGCTACCCGGTTGGCGGGGGCCCGTCGTGTGGTCGCTCGCGGAACGTAGTATTCGGGCGGGGTGGACGGGGAACCGACCGTCACGTTCCGATACTGGTCGATGTAACTGGCCGGCAACATGTGGCGTCCAGACGGCACGCTCATGGCAAGACGGCCGGTGCGTACGATCTCAATCGGGTTCGACGGTGTCGGTCGGCTGTCGCCGGCGGCCGATGGAGACGGCGTCGCGCTCGTTTGAGGCACTCCGGCGGGGCTGGCTTCGTTATCGGAATCGGTATCCATAGCTGGTGAGCCTGCGGACCGCTTCGTCGCGAGAATTGTTGGCCGTTGCCACTCTCGGCCAAAATGGCGCAATTCTGAATGACGGATGGCGTTCACATGCGCGTGATTACGAGGAGGCAATTAAACGAAAAAGAAGTTCTTTTTAAAGAAAATATAACTGATATAAAAGAAAATAACAAATTGATGGGCACGGCAGACATTACAGCGAAGGCGAAAGACAGATGCAGGAATAAAGGGGGACGTGTTGGTGAAGACATATTGAAGAAATACGGTAGTGCAAGGGCGCAACTACATATAGGAGACAAGTAAGTAGACGTCCTCGGCGCTGTGCTGTCGAAAAGCAACCAGTTTGCCTTATTCTTACGATGAAAAAAAAAAAAATCCCGTGAAGAAGTAGCGTAACATATTATCGAAAATGTGTTATTTTTCAATATCTATAGTAATTGACAAAGAATTTGGACGAAAACGAAGTGGCATGTTTTGGCTGCCGCCACGGTAAGACAACACTTTCGTGGGTTTCGATAAATTTCTACCATGGAGCGAAAGAATAAAGATCTCCAGTGGAAAAGCAATATGAAGGAGTCCTCACTCGAAGATGCCTTGAGCTCTTCGTTCTTCTACAGTCCTCAGTACCAGGCGGCGCTGATCATCGAGGCTGGTCAGTGCTCTCTCCCAAAGCTTGTGCAAAGACTTTATGACGATCACAATGCGGCCGCCGTGGACGGGAACCGCAACACACGTCGTTACCATGGCGGGTGTTAAATGGACACTGAAGAGAACAACGATTTTCGGGCGTTGTGTGGTGTCCGTTCTCACGGTGTAAAATCCCCTAAAACAATTGACTAATATCAGTCATAATTTTGACAGCACAATATAAATCTCCGACAAGCACAAACCCTTTGGACTATTCGGCAACTACAACGTAGTCTTTATGGACCTTAGGACCTAGCTTCGCCCACTCTTCATCATTCACTTCGTGGAGATGCGTTCCATTTATTTTTTCTCTCAGATTAGTAAATTACTCGTTCACAATGGCAAAATCACCACGCTTGCCGCGAGAAGGCGCTAGGTGGTGAGAAAATGGGCAAAAAGAAAATTCGAGTGACGACGCCACCTTGAACTTAATGAGAGCAGTATTTTGGGCTAGTTGGTGATCCATGACATCAAAGAAATTGCGCGACGAAAACACGGACAAGTACAAACACAGCGCAGTGTTTGTACTTCTCTTCTTCTGTCCGTGTTTTCGTCGCGCAATTTCTTTGATGCCACCTTGAAATTCCGGCACCAGACGCCGTGACGTCATAGATTTTGACGGCGTGTACTATATGACCTGCGTAGCTCCAAATCGCTAAAAATAAAGTACATTGACCTCTGAGGGGGCCATAGACATAACATACGAAATTTCAGGAAATTCCGTTGGGCCAATGTCGTCAAAATAAGACAAGCACACTTTGAAATCCGTGGCGTCACGCACGGAGATTTCGGCGCGAAAATTAAAAATGATACTTTCAGCTTGATTTTCTCCTCTATTCATAAACCTATGATGGTAAAATTACGACATTGGAGTTCTTAGAGTAGAGTTTATCAATCTAAACCAATTCATTGTTTCACTTTAGTGGTCCTTTAGGTTATATGGCCATGCATTTGAATGTGGCACTTCGCAGCGTTTGCAAGGAGACACAGGTCCTTTGAACTGTTGGATTACACTTACTCGATGGGACTGGCCAAGTATCGGGTTATTATATATATATATATATATATATATATATATATATATATATATATATATATATATATATATATATATATATATATATATATATATATATAGGCGAGGCAACCAGTTCTGTGTTTATATAATTTCATGTCCGTGCTTTTATGAAAGGGCTGAGACGGAGCGTATACGAACGACTTTGCTCTCCTTGCCAGCAGCTTTAGACGCCCATTCTTCGTTTTCAAGCGCAAAACTCTGGCTTAGAATGCGTGAGAGATGCATGCATGGCAGTGTAGCCAACCAGGTTATGGGAAATACCCTACGTCGCGGTAAAAATTACGCTACTTTACTCTACAGAGCTGTCTTTATTACCCTACATTTTACCCTGCGCCTGATAATAACGCAATGTAAGAATAATAAAGCACAGACTATACTTCAGTGTACGACATGCCTGAGTGTGGTGCGCAAAAGTCGCTAGCGACTTCAGCAGTCTGAAAATTAGTTTCGGAGAGAGACTAATAAAGAACATGAAGGACTGCAGATGGGAAGAGAAAGCGTTCCGGTATTTGCATCGGAAGAGCGTTGACTCGCGGTTTAACAAAAGAGCTAGGAGACTCATCAGGAAGTATACGGTTGGCAGAGTAAGCGACATGGTAACAAAGAGTGTTAAGCGAAACGTTATAGAAGTGGAAAAGATGTATTGGATAGCAGCGATGGAAAAAAAACCGGCTCTGAGTAACTACCGAAAGGGTAAAGACAAAATTAGCAAGGATACATTGTACGATAATTCAAGGGGAAGCTCTCTGCTGTTTGAAGCGAGGGCGGGTTGCCTTGGAACACGTAGTTATAAATAGATATTAAGTAATGAAAAGACATGCACATGCGTAAGGAATGTAAGGAAACGACAGAGAATGTGTTAATTGAATATGGAGATACACACCCGGGTGTATGTTAGGGCACGAGCTTACATGAAGCCTTGGGTTTTAGGGACAATATTGGAAAGGTTGTGGGGATCGAGAGCGTCCTCCTACCTGGCGCCTCGTTCCCCAGCTGCCGCGCGCGGGCCGGCCGCGTAGCCCGGGCGCACTTAGGCACCGGCAATCGCCAAGATGGCGGCCAGGGCGCCTCTTTGTCTGGGCGAGCCAAGCGTCGGCTCCGTCCCGCGCTGGCATGTCCGGGCAAGCTATGCTGGCGCGCTGCGCGGGCCTACGTCACAACGCAGCGCCATTCCCCATTGGGCCGCTGGTGACATCCTCCTCTCCTACGAGCTAAGATGCTAAGATGCGCCCGACGATTCGCTCGTGGCGAGAGATGCTCTCAGGCTGGCACGAGAGGTTGACGCAGTTGACGCGCTGCTCTAGCAGGCGGCTTCTCGTTCGTGTGTCCGACTGCTGCCCTTTGTGTGATAGTCGTAGCGCCGTAGCGCCGCTGGCAAGCGTACTCGATCGGTCTTGCGGAGTTCCCTTTACGGCCTGCAAGCCCGTGACTCTCGTACTGTGCTGCATCTTGGGTTAATAAACCCGTGTTGTTTGTTGACCTCCTGCCTCGAGTGCCTTTTCTGCGCCGTGCCGGAGAATCGATGAACCCGGCCGTAGCGTCTTTGTTCGCTGCGGCAGTGGAGAACGTCGCGTCCCTTGCCGGTCGCCTCGTAGGGTAAGCGTCTCGCAAACCTATCTCCACATAACTGGCGCCCAACTTGGTTTCGGCATGGCATCAGAGCAGTCCCCCTCGAGGCGCTCGTTCCTGCTTGATCCCGTGGCTACGGGCTTGATCACGTTCGATGCTGACGAAGCCGGCAGCACGAGGTAAGCTCGCCTTAGCGGCCCTCGGCTTTCGGCCACCGGGAGAGATCCCGTCTTTGGGGCCTCCATTGGTGGTGACCGCTTGAATGTGGACTACAGTCCTAGCCTAGCCAGTTTCGGGTTTTCTCAGCTGTTCGAGACACGCGGAGTGCGTGCTTTCGGGCCCCTCCAATGCGTCGTCTCCGCTCGCTGGCCTTCCTTTGTTAGCAGCGCAGCTGAGTGACCAAACCGCCGCACCGGAACGTCCCTTCCTAGGCCACATGGTGCTGGCGTTCACACGCTCGCTGGCTCGTCGTTGTCACGAGCGTAAAGGGTTGACAGTGTCGTCCGCGAGCCAGCTCGCATAGGCGACACCGTCGCCGCGTTTTCCGACGATCATTTTTCTCATGCGCGCCTTGGCGACGCTTTAGGCAAATGTGAGCCACCGTGCTCCGTTGTCGATTCGTTTGCCTGTCGCGTGAGGCATCATGCATCCGTCGGTGCGGAAACCCTTCTTCTCTGTGCCGTTTATTGGCCCCTTTGGGTATGGCGTGCATGGCGGAGAACAGGCGCACGACCCTACAACGGCGGCGCCTGCCTCGGAGCAATTAGCGCTGCACACAACTGCGGCACGGCTCCGGGCAAAACATTGCCTTCCATCTCGCGAGCAGAACCGCTGTTTCGTGCGGCGCTTCGCGGTTGGTTGTGCGCTGGGAGAGTCGCGCGCGCCGACAGCGCTTTGTGCATCTCCCGGGTCTTTCGCTGGCCGTGATTCTCGGTCGCGTCTTTCTCGCGCGCACGGGTATCGTGATTGACTTCCCAAGCGGTGGCTACAGGGTCGTCCCTTTCGGCGCCCTACAACCATTTGCAACCCTTGTAGTGGCTACCGCTGCCTTTAAGCTCGGCACGCCACACGAGATTTCGCTCGCCGGAAGCTTGTCTGCTATGTCGATGGAGTGCCATTGGTGGAGGAAACGGACCCCGTGGCGCTCGTCTGGCTTAAGCGCTTGCGCGAGCTCTCGGGCCGCCTCGCGCGCTGGGCGTTGAGTTTGCAGCGATACAACTTTGTTGTGCGCTACCGGAAAAGGAGTTCAAACGTCGTGGCTCACGCCTTGCCGCGTGCCCCCGTTTCGGTGTGACACTTGTGTTCGCCACTCCCGAGAGCAATCGCATCGAGTAGACTCCGGGGCCTTTGGCTCCAGTGGGTCTAAAGGCGCGAACCCCGACGGCGAAGTGACTGTCCGAGTCGATCGCCTCGGGTGAGCACGTCACGTCAGCTGGTATCCTCTTGAGCAGAGAAGAGACACCAAAGGCACAGCAGTGCGATCCGTTTCGGGCTCCAAGAGCCGTGCTCCCAAGGAGCGGGCGCGTATTGACAGTCTGGTATTGCTGTCGGCGCCGTGTGCCGTTTACGCAGTCTGGTATTGCTGCGGGCACGTTGGATTCGCATCTGTTTGTCGCCGGCGGAGTTCTCCTGCGCTCCACATCCCACCAGAGGAAGCTCCCAAGGAGTATTTTAAGGTGGGGGTACCCCGCAGTCTAAGGAAAGCCACCCTCGGCTATTTCCACGACTCGCGGTTGGCCGGACATGCGAGTGGCCGTAAGACTTTCTAAAAGTTGTGCCGCTCTGCTACCCGACCAGGCACTAAACGTGACGCTCTTCACTCCACGTGTGGCAATGCGTGAAGTCTCGTGCGGTCAAGTCCCCCGGGCTCATGCAGCCGCCCTCAAACCTTTTCCTTGCCCACAGCAGCGACTTGGGAGGGGGGGAGGCGGTCACACAACCGCAGGAAAACCGTAAGGCTGGCCCCAAGTCACGCCACCGGTAGAGCCTGTGGAAACGCACTTAAGCAACCTTTCTCCCACTAACAGGTAGCTGGACTTTATTCCATACCTTGACAGTGAATGGAGATAACCGCTAAGGTGCGGCGGCACACGTCCGGAAGTGGTAGACGGCCCTCTTGGTCGAAAATACCCTCTGACGTGTTGTCCAAGCCATAACCTGGCAAGCGCCCCCTTTGTTGGGCAGCACTGTCAGGCAGGCACCCTTTTTGGCAAGCCGGCTATGCCGCGGGCACTTCTGTCCACTCCTGCATCGCCCTGTCGTCTCCCTGCACCTGGCTCTACTGGGCCGCCCAGCCTGTTCCTGACCAGCTGGCCTGCTGTTCCCTGGTCCCTCCTGCTGGGGCCTGGTTCCTGCCTTCTGCCCTGCAGCCACCTCCACCCTGCCTTTCCCACCTGGCAGCTTCGGCAGCCGCCCTCGGCGGTTGGTCCGCCCACTCAAGCTTTGGCCCAGGCCCGAGCGTGGTCGCTCCGGCCTCCGTTCCTGGCTGCCTGCTGTTCCGGCCTGCTGTTCCTGTGTGGCCCCCGTCCCAGCGACTTCCGGCAGTGGTCTGCCGCACGCAACTGGCAGCCACGCCTCGTACGTTCCCGGCTGCCAACCTCTCCAGTCCGGCGAACTTCAAGCGGGCTGGCTGCCCGCCCTTGTGCAGTCTTGCCCCTGTTCCTCCTGGACTGTGGACCTTCTTCCCGGCGGTGGGCTCTCCCCTTGTGGTGGAACTTTTGGTGGAACTTTTGTGTGGCCATGGCCGACTTTTGGACTTGTACCTTCAGGAAGACGACACCCCCCTGTTGGACTTTGCCCCGTTGGCCAGCCCCCTTGCGGCTGAGCTGACCTTGCCACTTGGCCTCGGACAGCCTCTTTCACAGGCTGGCCTCGGTCTTTAGGAGGGGGGAATGTGGGGATCGAGAGCGTCCTCCTACCTGGCGCCTCGTTCCCCAGCTGCCGCGCGCGGGCCGGCCGCGTAGCCCGGGCGCACTTAGGCACCGGCAATCGCCAAGATGGCGGCCAGGGCGCCTCTTTGTCTGGGCGAGCCAAGCGTCGGCTCCGTCCCGCGCTGGCATGTCCGAGCAAGCTATGCTGGCGCTCTGCGCGGGCCTACGTCACAACGCAGCGCCATTCCCCATTGGGCCGCTGGTGACATCCTCCTCTCCTACGAGCTAAGATGCGCCAGACGATTCGCTCGTGGCGAGAGATGCTCTCAGGCTGGCACGAGAGGTTGACGCGCTGCTCTAGCAGGCGGCTTCTCGTTCGTGTGCTCGACTGCTGCCCTTTGTGTGATAGTCGTAGCGCCGCTGGCAAGCGTACTCGATCGGTCTTGCGGAGTTCCCTTTACGGCCTGCAAGCCCGTGACTGTCGTACTGTGCTGCATCTTGGGTTAATAAACCCGTGTTGTTTGTTGACCTCCTGCCTCGAGTGCCTTTTCTGCGCCGTGCCGGAGAATCGATGAACCCGGCCGTAGCGTCTTTGTTCGCTGCGGCAGTGGAGAACGTCGCGTCCCTTGCCGGTCGCCTCGTAGGGTAAGCGTCTCGCAAACCTATCTCCACAAGGTAAACAGGTCGGTCATAGAAATAAGTAAAAGATGACTTGAGGATTGGTGGCGGAAATGCAGGCAGAAAACAAAAAAAAAGAAAAATCAGGAAGTCTAAGGTTAACCTTCTATAAGGCGCAGAAAGGTGGGATGTGAATTTATAAGGTTTTTTTTTTTGTAGGAAGGAAACCTTAATACAGCTGGAGAATATTAGGCCGTAATGTAATAATAATAATAATAATATTAATAATAAAATCTTGAGATTGTCGGCATTCAGGTCACCGCCCTGTTAATAAAGGGACGCTCTTTCATCCATCCATCCGTTGTGATCGAAAAAAATTTGCACGGTCCCTTATGCATTCGCCTAACATGACTGGAAGGGGAAGGCCATTCTCTTCTTCTTCGTCACAGTCGATTGTATTCATCGCTCCGCCCACGAAAGATTGCTGCACCTAGCGTGGTTTTGCACTGCCTCCGAGATCGGAGGCATTGCAAGCTTCCTGCACCTCACGCGCCTCTGAAATCGACCCACTTATGACCAAGCGGCGATGTCATGTGATGACGCCATCATTTATTGTCACATTGTGACGTAACAGTGACGCCACTATGACTTCATGATGACATCGTGAATTCTGGCGATCTGTGACGTGACGATGACGTCATGAGGTGACGTCGTTATATCATGATGATTCTTTGAATCCCTCACGTTAACGCCGACGGTCACTTTTCGTGTTTGATGAGGCATCTAAGGCCTTAATAACTCAAACCGACCGCCGTTGCAAATTTTAAAAGCCCCTCCTAGAGAGAAAAAAAACATCCACGAGAAAAACAATGCTAGCACAGGGATGTGTGACGTGTTATCTTTCGTCTCTGCCCAATGCTGCTGACATGTGAATTAAGAGTTCCAATTTTATTGAAAGAAACATTTAGTTTTCAAATCTCTTTAGCAAAGTAACCCTCGGATATGTCGCGCGGATCGTCTACATTTTTCGCTGATCGACGACGACCAAAATGTGGAAATTACCGTACGCCTCATAAGAAAATCGTATTACCGCACTACTACCACACGCTGGCCGTAAAATTGCGAAAGTGTCCTACAGGTAGGGTACTTACCCTACGGTTGGCAACCCTGACGCACAATGACGTTTGTGATCACTGCTATATTGCTGGCGCACCGAGTATAGGGTGAAGTAGCGCACTTTCGCGAGGACAAAAAGGGCAGGAATGACACGGCATTCGCAACTAATTTTATTTCCGAAGCAATACTTCATATATATATATATATATATATATATATATATATATATATATATATATATATATGTGTGTGTGTGTGTGTGTGTGTGTGTGTGTGTGTGTGTGTGTGTGTGTGTGTGTGTGTGTGTGTGTGTGTGTGTGTGTGTGTGTGTGTGTGTGTGTGTGTGTGTGTGTGCACCATCGCAGCCCGGACGACACAGATAGGAACTAACGAGTCAAACGCACTCTCATGACAGAACACACATCGCGCACACTGAAGCGATAATGCATGCGTTACCTTAGGCATTTTAAAAATATACAGAACGAGGGTAACTCAAGATGTATTACTATAGTAACATGCTCAAACCGGAAGTGGAAATGCATAACCTGATGACGTGTGCGACAGTTGCAACCACTACATATTCCGTTCAATGAATAAACTTAAGACTAGTGTCAAAATACAATACAGGAAGGCAAAATGCAATAACCTTATAATTCAATCCGAAAAAGAATATATAACATGTTGGAGCAAAAACAACATGCAACAAGCCCGACATTTTGTTGGTTTCGTAATATGAGAGGCAGGCAGACAGCAGAAGGTCTGGGGTAACGAACAACTTCAGGTATGACAGTGATACAAGAAACACAATAATGAACAGGCTTCATCGTCGGATTCTCGCGTTCCAGGGATAAAACGTCGCCTTTTAAATTGGAATCGCAGTCAGCGCAGACGTCCGAGGCATACAAGTGTTTCGTGCACACACGCATGCACTTCGATTCAAAGTTGTAATACCCACTGTATTGCAGCGGTATACGACCCACATCCATTTCTCGCGCCGCTCCTTGTTACTCGGTAAACCAAACAGCACTTCTTGGTTGTTCTCGTGTAAAGGAAGGAATAAAATTTATTAACAGAAAGGGGTTCGTGGTGCGGGGCCAGCTTGGTCCGCATGTGCTAAAGCCCCTAGATTTTTTTCCTTTTACCTAAGTACCGACAGCTGCATCCTCTCCCGGCCCTCTCTCACGCGCAGCTGGCGTCTGCCACCATTTTCTTACTAACTTGGAAGATTTGCAAAGCCACGTACGTAATACCCCTGTCACACGGGCACCCGTTAACTCCGTGCAACTCCCTCGTCGTTACGTCAACGGAGATGCGGTCCGTGTCACACGGTCTCCCTTACGTCAAGGAAGTTAAACGGAACGTTTCGCAAAGGGACATCGGCGATCTCCATTAACGGTGGAATGGAGTACTCTCGTCCCCAGTAATCTGTAGTTACGGAAAAAACCGCAAGCACAAAACAGCCGCAGTCAACACAATAATGAATTTCATTAATATTGAAAGTTATTTCACTGCATAATCCAGTCATAACCTGAGTTTAATGAAAAAAAAAACGCGTATAAGTGCACATACTCTCCGCACCATGCCTCGCGAAAAGTCGTCGTGCCGCCATTTTGAATATGTGTCCCCGAGTCCGTGTGCACCGTTGTGTTTACGTCTGTGCATCTCGTTTCCTTCTTATTGCGGTGCTCTTCATTCTACTTCAGCACTACCAATAGTCATAGCAGTCGAGTGACGCGGGTTTTCTTCCTTCTCCGTCGACGCCGGCACTCGTACTGGCAGTACACGCGGACTGTCGTGGGAGCCATCGCAGCAAAGGCTTCGTGGACTGGACGTGAGACCTGTACCCAGCTGATATTGGAAAGGACAACGTGATTTGGGTGGTAGCGCAACTTCAAAGAGCTCGGCGAGCTCTTGCATCGTGTTTGATAATCGGTACGCGTAGAAAAGACGCGTACCAAAACAAACGTACAGTGTTGCCAACACTCTTGTCAAAATTACTGCCAACATGCTTGCAGGTACACGTTCATGTGATAAAGACAAAAAAAGTTTTGTGTCGATGTAATTAAATTATACTTTTTATAATCACACATACCATTGAGAATGTTTTCAGCGTGATTAGACGCGAAATATTGCATGCAGACGTAGGTGCAGCAGCGCCTAATGGACCCCTTGCGGCTTCTGTCCGAAGCTCGTAATATTGCCGTGTGACATGGGCACAACTCCATCACCGTCTAACTCCCTCACGGAGTTTTACATTGATGGAGTTTAACGAAGTTCGGTGGTGGCCGTGTGACAGGGGTATCAGTTCATTAGCCACGCATCCTTCAGCGGACAATATGCTAACACGACGCGCGTTTCTCCTCCCGCCAACCCCCCGTCATTAGTGAGCGGGGGCCGCGTTTCACCAGGTGCAGTGCTGGGCAGTATCGAAGATACATGTATCTTAGATACTATCTTACTCTTGGGGTATCTTGTATCTGTATCGCGATACGTCTCGCAAGACGAGTATTTGTATCTGTATTTCCGATGCATTCAATAATGTATCGTGTATCTTAAGATACAAAATACTGCCATAGGAACACCACCGTACGAAACAATAATCGCTGGCTCAACTTCGCTTCTCAAGCTGGTACTGGTGCCACTAAACCACCTGAATAAAACTAACGGCAGTGACATAATTTTATTTTTCCCCCAGAGTCCACCAGTGAAAGCAGGCGATGAGGTGTGCGCGTCCGTTTTGGTGGAGCAGAGCAACATGACAGCGCTCGCGTAGTCTCGACAGAACAAGCGCGCGAACGTCTATGCTTAGCTCACGTGCATTTCGTTTTCTCGATTTTTTTTAGGGGCGAAGCTCCTTATGCCATGGGTCTGTACATCCTCCGTTTGTTTGTAGCGTTGTAGTAGCCACCTCTAGATCGTGAGAAGCGCGCGTTCTGGTATGCAGTAGAAGAAGAAGACGACGTTGACGAGTGACACTCTCGTGCGTGTTCGCCTGTGTGGCGTTCTTCCTTCTTTACTACGTCTCGTGTTTTCAACGACACCCAAAGACAACATTTCAGAAGTAACGCGCCATGAGGCTCCCTCTTGGCACGCTTTCTCTTTAGCTCGGAGTTGCCAGATGGAAGACAAGGCTGCGTAACGGAGGTCACGGAAGGCGGCGGCAGCGCGCGCTCGCAGACAGAGTCCTGAGGTGAGAGCCCGCGAGGCCGAAGCTGCACGTCGACGCCGCGAAGCAGATTCCGCCGTTAGCGCCCGCGAAGCCGAAGCTGCTCGACAAGCTGCACGGCTGCGGCGAGAAGACCCCGCCGTTCGAGCCCGCGAGGCCGAAGCTGCTCGACAAGCTGCAGGGCTGCGGCGAGAAGACCCTGCCCTTCGAGCCCGCGAGGCCGAAGCTGCTCGACAAGCTGCACGGCTGCGGCGCGAAGACCCCGCCGTTTGAGCCCGCGAGGCCGAAGCTGCTCGACAAGCTGCACGGCTGCGGCGCGAAGACCCCACCGTTCGAGCCCGCGAGGCCGAAGCTGCACGGCTGCGGCGCGAATCGGATCTTCAAAATGTGAAGGACCGTGAAGCGGCGAGAAAGCGCGCGTACCGGCAGGCAGAGCCCGAGGCTGTGCGAGCACGTGAAGTGGCTGCAAAACGCATCAGGCGGGCTCTGCCCGAAGGCGCCGACGCGCGCTTCCAGCGGGACTTCCTTGATAACAGTTTCCGCCATAGTTGCGGCGTGTGTAACAGATTGTGGTTCTCAAACAATCTAGTCACAATATCTTCCATCAAGAAGGACCACGCTCGCGCCAATGCCATCGCCGTGCTGCAGCGCGAGTTCGCTTCGCCCCACTTATCATCATTCACCACGTGGATATGCTGTGCTTTTTTTTACTTTTGCCAGTGCCATGACATTTGCCCTTATCCACTGTCCAGCGCTGCGTACCACAATGCGCGCGGTGATTATCGCGCAAATTCAGATGCCACTCTCCTGCGTAGTGCTTCGTTACGAAATATGAAGCATAGGGTTGCTTTGCGACTCGTGGCTTTCACACAACAGCGATTTGAAGAATCTTGCGGATGTAAGATCGACTTACATTCGATTGACTTATGTGAATATAAGATCCTAACTATAGCACCACTAGTACCGATGCTAGATCTAAGAGATCAAACGTTTACCTTAGAGAAGATATCTTCGTGTACCGTATCTTTTTCTTCTGCTCTCGATCGAATCGCGGCCGCCGCGGCCGCCTTTTCGATGGAGGCAAAAATACTTGAGGCCCGTGTACCTAGATTTAAGTGCGCGTTAAAGAACTTCAGGTGGTCGAATTTTTCGAGCCCTCACAATCTTATCGTGATTTTGGGACGTTAAACCCTAGAGAGAGAAAACATTTTATTAAAATATATAAACCAAGCATGTGGGAGGGAACCCTAGTCCGGGGTCCCTATGATGATCGCAGCGACGACACGGGCCCGTCCAACCAATGTCTGGCGGACCTCGGGAGGCCCGTCGCAGAGGGCATCGTCCCACAGCTCTTTGGTGCGGAAGGGGCGCAGGATGACTGGAAGGGGAGGGAATAATTTTGCGGTGCACTCTACCGTGACATGGAACGCCGTTGGGGAGCTGCCACAGCCCGGGCAAGAGTCTGCGTAGTGGTCAGGGTAGAATTTATGCATGGAGAGGAGGTTGGGGAAAGTATTCGTTTGAAGTTGGCGGAGTGCCACCTCTTCCTCTCGCGAGAACGACGGTGGTGGCGGGGACATGGTTTGTCTAGCTCTGGTGTAGTATGTTAATATGTCTCGGTATGTGAGTGGAGGACCCACTTGATCTGGACTCTCGGCCTCGCCATGCCGGGCAGCTCGGTGAGCAATTTCTCGAGCGACCGCGTGAGCGTGGTCATTACCCGGCAATGAGGCATGGCCAGGAGTCCAGAGCAAGTGGATACGTTGTGGGCTGGATGTGTCTATGTTTATGTTTGACGACTTGTGTAGGATGTAGTGAGCCGCCTTGGGGAATCCGCGTCCCATCAAAAAGGCTCGGCATGCTTGCTGGGAATCGGTTAATATGTACACCTCTCCAGGAATCTGAAGAGCTTGTTGCACAGCAAGCGCGACACCAAGGACTTCGCCGTCCGTAGGTGTAGCACTCCGCAGAGAGGCGGCCGTAAATAAAGTTTCACCGCCGTCCAACACTACCGCAGAATACCCGTTGCAGCAACGTGCGGCATCGGTGTATAGCGTATTTGTTTCAGGGATGTCACCGAGCATGCGCACCAGGTACCGAACACGAGCGCGCCGGCGTCCCGCGTCATGCTCAGGACTCATGTTCCGGGGTAGCGGGTGCACCTTTAAGGTTCTACGGACCCAGGGAGGGAGAGCGATGGTGGTGTCCTCGACGTCATTGGGCAAGAATGGGTATCCCGGTCTCGAGAGGAGGTGCCGCCCAGTGGGTGTGAGCAGAAGGCGTTGTCTTTGGCTGGTCCACTGAGCTTCCAGTAGCTCACTGAGGGTGTTATGCGTCCCTAGGGCTAGCAAACGTGTCGTGGCGGTGTAGTGTGGGAGTCCGTGAGCGAGCTTGGTCGCCTTTCGCAGCATTACGTCAATCCGCATCTGCTCGGACTGGGTAAGTCTGTGGAAGGGGAGATGGTAGGTGATGCGACTGATCACACAGGCTTGTACCAGTCGCAGCAGGTCCCGCTCTCGCAGTCCCGAGCGCCTGTTTGAAACCCGTTGCATCATGGCGAGAATCTGTTCGGTTTGTCGGGACAGGAGAGAGACAGTGTAGTTTGCTTTCCCGTTGCTTGAACGTGTAGCCCAAGTATGCGAGCACGCTCCACATGAGGGACGGGAACGCCATCCACGTGCACCACGATCTTGGGTGGAGGGCTAATGCTACGCGCCCGGATGAGAACCAGCTCGAACTTTTGAGGGGCACAGGTCAAGCTGCACTGTCGTGCGTATGTGGTAAAGATGTCAGCTGCCTGCTGCAGTCGATCCTGAATGGCCCCGTCTGACCCTCGCGTCGTCCAGATCGTGATGTCGTCTGCGTAAATCGCATGGGCGACATCAGGGATCTGATCGAGCAGCTGAGGTAGTCTTGCAAGGGCAATATTAAACAGGATGGGAGACAGAACTGATCCCTGAGGTGTGCCGCGACCTGTAAGGCGAATCGTGTCGGAACGGTGAGGCCCTATCCCGATGGTGGCTGTTCTGTCGCGCAGAAAAGAACGGATGTAATTATACATGCGGCCGCCGCAATGCGATTCCGCGAGATTCTGCAGGATCAAATCGTGTTCCACATTATCAAATGCCCCTTTTAGATCAAGGGCGAGGATGGCCCTCGTCTGGGCACGCGACGGAGGGCCCATAACCTCCTCCTTGAGTTGTAGAAGCACGTCCTGCGTAGAGAGATGTGCCCGAAATCCGAACTGTGAGTGGGAGAAGAATGACTGTCGCTCGAGGAAAGGTTGCAGACGCCGTAAAAGCACGTGCTCCATTAATTTTCCGACGCATGAGGTAAGAGATATCGGCCGTAAATTTGCTATAGCTATGGGCTTGCCTGGTTTAGGTATTAGGGAAATGTCGGCATGACGCCATGCCTGTGGTAGTGTACCCTTATGCCAATAGTCATTGAACAGGTTCGTGAGATGATTTAGATCCGAGTCACTGAGGTTTCGAAGTGCGGAGAATCTAATGTGATCTGCGCCTGGTGCCGTGTTTCGGCGGAGGTCTTGAAGTACTACGCGAACCTCGTCGACTGTGATGTCCGTGTCGAGTTCCTCGTTAGATTCTTCCTCGTGTGGGTAGTCGGGATACTTTGGAAGGGGGTAAGTAGGGATGAAACGTTGTTCAAGCTCTTTGAGAAGGCCGGATGGATCGTCTTTGTACATATGTGTTAGTCTCTGTAGTTGGTGAAATGTTTGTGTCTTGGTTCCGGATGGATCTATGAGGGCGCGAGGTATCGACCATGTTTTCGCTGTGCCCAGGGTGCCTGAAAGACGCTCGCAGAAACGCCGCCAGTTGTTCCGGACGAGGGTCTGCGCGCATTCTTGTGCCTCCTGCGAAAGTTGGTCGATACGCCGGCGAAGCCTGCGATTGAGGCGTTGGCGCTTCCAACGCCGCGTGAGCCCTCTGCGCGCCTCCCACAGATGCAAAAGATGCGGGTCCACGTCCGGGTTTGCAGTTGTGGTAACGATTGTGCGCGTACACGCATCTAGGTCATCAGTAAAAGACTCTAGCCATTGCTCGTACACTGATACTTCTGTGGGGTTCTGTCGACGCTCCCTGAACCGCACCCAGTCCGTGATACGTACCCTCCGCTCGGGGCAACGTGCATTGTGTAGTGTTAGAGTAGTGGCCACGATATAGTGGTCACTGCCTAGATGTTCGTCGAGAGGACCATGCGCAATTACTGGTCCTGTGTTTCTGGAAAAAAGTAAGGTCGGGGCACGTGTCTCGTGAGACACTGTTCCCTAAACGCGTGGGGTGTCCTGGGTTTGTATGTAAGGTGTATCGCAAGTTGCATATATCATCCCAGAGCCGAGTTCCCTTGGCTGCAGATTTGCGGTACCCCCACACTGTGTGCGGAGCGTTGAAGTCTCCGCACACGAAAAGGGTGTGCCCAAGACGCCCAAATTCAATTAGGAGGCGATGAAATGAGTCTGTGCGCGAGCGGGGAGAACTGTAAACGTTTAGTATGTATAGGCTATGACTTTTATTGCCCTGAGTAATTATTTCGAGAATTTGATGCGGAATATCGATGCTTGTAGTTGGAGTGTTGCATGTGATGTTTTTTGATACTAGGGCTCCTACGAGTGGAGAGTTACCCGTAAAAGTGTTGAAGCCGGATAAAGTAGGCGAGCAGTTCGGCTCCTGTAGGAGGATAACGTCTGGAGGGCTCGTGGCCATAGCAACGTACTGTTGCAGAGATCCCCTTTTTTGACGGTATCCCCGGCAGTTCCATTGCCAGACCACGATCTGTTCCTGGCTAAGGGACGCCATCATCATCGTGAGAGGAAGTGGTTGGGCGTGAGTATGGGTGCGTCCTTCTTGCACCCGTTAGTGGTGGCTGGGGCCGCATGGCTTGGGGATTGGGTAGGGGAGCGACGGAGTCAAAACGGGAGACTAACTCAGCGAAGAGGGAGTGTCTCCGCTCTTCTGATGCCTGTATTACAGCGATGATCTCCTTCCGAAGCGCTAGAGATTCCTGCCGCACATTGTCTATAGTTGCCTGAATTCTAGCGTTTGTACTCTCTATTGCAGCGTCCAGCTGCGCATGCATCTGAGCGTGACGCGCCTCCATGTCACGGCGTAGCCGCGCAATTTCGGGGAAAGGATCGGTGCTGGTGTTCGGTGGAGGAGAGGGGCGAAATGTGTTATGGTGTGGAGGATGGGGGGGAGTGAGCTGTGCGGGACCCTGCTCAAAACTTACCGCCCGAGGTGCCGCCATGGCATTGCTGTTATCCGAGGCCCGTGGCTGCTGATGATCCGGGGTAGCTGTTGAAGTTGCCAGTTTGCTTAGTAGTGCCTTCTTGTACGGCGATGGGGATGCTTGTGATGCCGGGGTAGTAGGGCGCTTCTCCTGAATGCGCGCTGAAGTCGACTGGGAGCGGGATCGGGAACGGGACTTGTATTTTGTCCGTGTCTTGGAGCGGGATCTGAACCGTGTCTTCGAACGAGATCGCCCACTTTTCTTCGATGTTTCAGGAGCATGAGTGGTCGCTGATGAAGGAGCCGCATCGGTGGATGCCGTCATTTGCCGCCGTTCATCGTCGATGGCTTTTTTAACCCAGGATCTGTTGAAGGATTGTCGCTGGCGTCGCGGGCACTTTGGGTCAGTGGTGACATGATCTCCACCACAGGATTTGCACCGTGGAGAGCATGGATGCGACGGCATGGGATTATCGATGCCGCACTGCTCACAAATGATGAGGTCCGGTGTGGGGCAGTGGTCGGCTCGGTGTCCCAATTTGAGGCACGTTTTGCAGACCGGATGTCTGGGGCGGTGGGGGTAGCAGCGTAGCTCTGCTCCTAGAAAGCGGACGAAGCGGGAACGCGAAGCCCTTCGAAGGTGACCAGTGCAATGTTCGTCTGACCCATCATCCGAGCCTGTAGTATCTGGATGCCAGTCGCTTGTATTTCCTCTACCAGCGTATGCGAGGTGGTACCTGGTTCCAGTCCCGGGACAATGCCTTTGCACGAATCATCGGGGGCTGCCAGATATGAGGATACCGGGTAGGTGCGTTGGCCGAGTGACAGCTCTTGGACCTGCAGCAGGGCGTCTGCGACGTGTGACGACGGGGTGCTTATTACGGCCAGGTTTTGCTCTGGCCGGGTTCTTAGGATGAGGTTTTTTCGGTCACTTGGGCTCACTCTGGCGGCGGCCCAAAGCGCGGTGGCCAAGGTTGGTTTGGGCCATTTATCCAATCGGAGACCTCCGAGAGGACGCAGGACAACCTTTTCATCTCGGAATGGAAGAGGAGGCAGGCGCGTTGTTCCGCTCGGCCTGGGCTTGGTGAGAGGGTTTTCCGAGTCAGTTTTGAGGAGCGAGGCTGCTTCGAGAGCAGTGGCGTTGCGTGCGCGTCGCTTATTGCGGACTACCTTCCAGCAGGCACCATTGTACGCGTCGTCTTCTGTCGCGTCCGTGACGGTGTTGAAAGCCGCGGAATCTTCGTCCATGCCTTCCCCAAGTTGCGGGTCATTCGTGCGTTCTGCGGTAGGAACACTGGCAGTGTTGTGGTCGGTCGATGACCCAATAGTGGCTGCCTTGTCGGTTGCTGTGAGCGTCTCCTCGGTGTCGCTTAACATCGTCGGCGTCGTTTGCTGGTTGTCGCTATTAGAAACGGTGCATAATAGCGACAATGAACCTAGACGCTGCCTGCGCTGGGGATCGTGGTTGTTGTCGTCAAGAACGGCATGAGATGCAACGCTGCCCACCTCGAGCGGCATGTACCGACGTCGCCGCGCCTGGGTGGTACAGACGCCGGCTCCGTTAGGCTTAATGGGGCGTTCGCCACCTCGGGATGTTGAAGGCTTGCGAATAAATTAGAGATGGACTCACAGTGTCCGCAGCGGCACTGGGGAGCTCCGGTAACTAGGTAGGTCGAACTGTGCAGACGAAACGGATGCCGCAGTTGACGATCATCCGAAAAAGAGGATCGAAACGAGAGCCCGTGCGAAAACACGTCCACACACTGTGGCCACCTGGCGGAGCACGTTAAACCCTAGCAATTGCTATTATTATCTTCCAGTTATTTTTATTCAAAGAGCTTTTGAAATCATCATTTGATTGTTAGCACAAGTACTTTCTTAGTTGTCCTTCTCTCTCATCCCGTACATTACCTACACTCTAAGAAAAAAAAAAAAAGAGTATGCGTGACTCTTTTCGGAGAGTTCTGACTTGCCACGTATAGGACTCTCTTTAAATTGTCACGGTGACTCTCTTGGTGGGTCAGGGTCGGCTCGCTCTAGGAGAGTCCCCTGACCCTCTAGGAAGAGTGGAAAGACTCTCATCCGAAGGATCACGTTACCACTTGTCAGACGACTCTTGCCGATAACACTCCTACGGGGGTCAAGTGACCCACACCGAAGCGTCAAGCGACTCCACAAATATTTTAAGCTACTCATTTTACCCTTGCTCTACTTTTACGCGACTACTGTTGAAAATAGTGGAGTATTCATTTGAAGTAAGTCCAATAATACTTGCCGTTCTGCCCAGCGACTGCAAAAAAAAGAATAGTTCAGTTTTAGCATTATTTTAATAAAACTCGTCAAAACAACACATATTTTCCAGCAAAGTTATATAGAAAGCGCGAAAAGATGATCTTTGATTTCCAATTAAGTTTGGGTATTCCTCATTTACATGCTTCTATGAATATAGCCAACTAAAATGTGTGACTGCTATGCATAGTGCCACATAGTGCAAAATAAACTGCAGAAATAAGCATCATGTTTCATTCAATCTTTATTCCTTATGATTAAGAATAAATCAAAGTGGTGACGGCTGGAGGCATCATACTCGTGGCTTGCTAGGTTGTCGCTCCTGCTCAGCGTAAGCACCATAAAAAACGGTATCTGAAAAGCGGAACGTGATATTATGATGAGAAAATGAAATTGCAGTAAAGGTTTGCGAAACCTACAAAATAAGTGGTTCACATAGACACAATGAAGGCTCACAACACAACAACAAATGCAAACACGTATGGTAAGGAACCAAGTTTTTTGCCGTTATCGTGTAAAACACAACTTGCAAATAGTACCTTTTGCATACCTGCCAAGTTTCGAGAAACGGAATCCGGGAGATCTACTCAACGGGGGGGGGGGGGGGGGGGGGGGGGGGGGGGGGGTATAAAGTATGCCGACCGCGGGGGCGGGGGCGTACTGCGATAGCAATTATATGGACACTGTCAGCGGGATAACAGCGCTTACGCATCGTCTGTTTCACGTGCGAGTAAATGCGCGCTAGCGCTAGGGACGAACGCGGTTGAAGCAGAGATGAAACGACCCGGCCGTCACCGTCGCGCGAAGGGCACATGCGATAACATCGCTCCGCGTGCGAGGCTTGTCGTCGCTTGCTTACCAGTTATTTCGTCGGGCAAGGGACCATAAGGGGCGCCGTTGAGACGGGGACGGTCGCAAGCGCTGGCGAACACGCTATCTCGACAGACATCGGTAACGGCTACCCTTTTAAGTGCTGGGCTCTCCACTTAAAGCAGTAGTGACACAAAATTTTGAAGGCGAGATAACTGGTGGGATAGATTTGTGTGTACACAAACGCATCATCTACGAAATATTAACGGCTGATATAACCTATAACACATTTAGGATCAATCTTTAAATTGCGTGTAGCGCATCGGTACGCGAAACGTCCCGCCTCGCGTCACCGTGACGCACGGGGCGCGCAATGCACTGGACGCGCGGGGCAAAACTGGATTTCCGTGAGATTTTCCTATGACCCGTACAACCGGGAGAAACGTTCAAAATCCGGGAGTCTCCCGGGTAATCCGGGAGACTTGGCAGGTATGCTTTTGTAACACGTCACTTGGCGACAAACTTACAGCACAAGATGATGTGAGCCTCTTTTAAACAACAAACGAAATTGGTTTCGGCTCCTTTGTGTGGGTGCCACTCACCTCTTTTCCTACGTCGTCTTGTCCAACCAAAAGAAATGTAGGACCGACTGCCTCGTTGACAGGGCGAACGCCGCTGTTGATTTTCCAATCACGAGCGGTGAGGCGCCAGACCAGACAGAGCGGCACCTTCGTTTCCCCGATATGTGGCTGGCTGTCAACTGGAGTGAAGAGGCGGGAGAAGTGATCCGGGATTCTGGGAATAACCAAAGCACACACATTATTTGTATTTAAAACCGCCCTTTCTTCAACACGCCGTTATTGTGCACACATCTGCCACGAGTCTTTAGTTCAAATTTCTCAACGAAAACAAATTTTCACGTAAAAGGCAGCGGGAACCTCGTCTCGCAATAGGCACTGGCTATACGCGAATGAAAGCACTTCTTTTCTGAGAAATCGCTTCAAAATTTGGTTTCAGAATAAAGACGGTTTTGCGCCGGCTTACCTCGACACCCAAGCACATCCTCCGGCAGTCAGGGGCACGCTGTGAGCAGTTACTGACCGCATGTTTTACAAACGTAACCCATACTCAGAAAAACACATGCGAGTACGAGGGCCCGAACGACACCCAGCGCGTGCGGACGCCGTCTACGTCGAGATCAGGCATGTTATATGCTAGAATTAACACACATAAATTCCACAATCACGTACACTCACTTGATTCTGTTATAGCGTCATCGCAGATGTTGGCAAACCTTGAAAACAGCAAACAGTAACGAAGGAAAAAAGTGCGCGGCGGCGGCCGCAACAACGGGCGCCGTCGAAAGTCTAGCTTTTTCGCCTTACCAGCGAGGCGTGTCCAACTTGAATCCTTGAATGACTACCGCGTACGTTCTGGAAGCCACCGTACTATATCTGCACCTCAAACTACCGTCTTTAAGCCAACAAAAATCATTATCTATAGTGCGTGTGAGCGTTCTGTAGACAGGCTTTTTTTTTTCACGTTCCCACGCGCGGAAGCACGCACTCAATGTCGATGGAAATGTTATTATGAAGTAGACTAAAGTGCATCTCAAAGCGACATCTTGCACCTTCAGTAGTGCATACACAACGTGCGGTCAGCAAGAAATGACGCCTGATAATTGTTTGAATCGCTCACTTTATGGGAGCTTGTACAGCAACGCGCATAACGGTGGCAACTCGTTAACTGACAGCTTTAGTTGGGCATCCGCAACAGCCCCGCGGACACAGGCTGCTGTTGGAAATGGCTGGCAGATAACTTCCGCAGAGCTGCTGCAGACGCCCACCTAAAGCTGTATAATTAGTGCCTACGAAAGCAGTACACTCACCGTTAATGGCGCCCGTTGTCCGTATCCGCAGCTCCGCGAATATTCCGCCCTCCAAGCGTCACTTCGTGCACGGAGCCGGCGTCAACACCAACGACGACGCGCATGAACATGAAACTGATGAAACCGATGAAACTTCAAGACACACAACCCGCGCAACCAACGCAACCACGCAACGCATTCCTTTAGACGAGGAGACTGAGACGACTGAGAGAGAAGGCAGACGCGGCGCGCCACCCCGGCGCCCAAGGAGGATACACAGAATTTGCTGGAGTGGAGGGGCCGCTCGTCGAGTGAATCTGGCCGTCGCCATCTTGCCAGAGGCAGGAAGCGCGCTCCCCGCCGTCGCGCGCTGCGGCTTGCGTGCGTTATTTGACGTTGTGGGCATGTAAACACCTACAGTTTGACGATGGTTGCCTCTTGTGTCACTTATGGATGTGCAAAAAGGCTGAAGAAAGGTTGTGGCCTCACATTCTGCCCGTAAGTACGCGAAAACGTCTTCGATTGAGCCATTCCGCGCACGTTACTGAGGGGTGCTAACTGACGCGGTATGAGCGTGCAACAAATAGTAGCCGTGATATTTTAGACAGTTTTCCTAAAGATCCCGCAGTGCGAAGCCTGTGGAAGAGGGCCGTTCACCGTGTAAAGTGGAATGCGAAAGACGAAGATCATCTATATGCTCCGTGCACTTCGCGCTGGATTGCTTTGAGCGCTAGAAGCCGTTTTTTTTTTTTTTTTTTCTGAGACTAGAGCATATGTAAATGAATGAGAGAGCCGGCAGGAAGTGCAGTGACAGAAAAACTGAAAAAAAAAAACTGGATTTGTTGACATTTTCATATGCATATGGCAAGCACCGAAATAATACTTGACGAGGTTGTCGGCAGCTGAAGTACCTGCTGACACACAAACCCAGTCAATACCATGCCGAAAACCTCTTTGGGTTAATACGTGGATGAGGCGGACGTAACAATGCAACAGCTGCACAGCCTGGCTGTATACAAGCACCTGTTGGTTCAGACGGAAGTTATAGTTCAGGAAACTTCTCCCAAGACATTGTCCCCATCTTGAATGCAGCCACTACTGATGTACTGCTGCCATAGCAGATGCAAAAAGCACGCTCATTGACAGGCGCAGACCATCAGCCCTGCAGGCCGATACTGAGCCGAAAGCCTCTCTGCTTTTGCCGGTTTCGTGGTGCCATACATAGCAGGCTTCAATGCTCGAAAAGTTCGTACAACAACTACATGTGAGCAGTGCATCACAGCCCTGCACTCAGGTGAGTTGCACCTTTCATTAAACGGAAGAGCAGAGGTGGAATTATTTCACCGGCGCAAGACGTCACTGGCACGTGTGAAGAAGTAGAGAAAGGACTGGTAGCTACAGGCTGAATGTGATGCCCTCTTAACGGTGATGAAAGGCAAAACACCTCATCTTAGAAGTCCTGGTAGCTTCCTCCGAGAAAAAGTGGTTTCATAAACTGGAGCAGCACATCCTTGACTTCGACCCGCTTGAACGTTTACACTTTGTGCAAGCAAATCGCTGAATACGTAAAAGTGAGCATACGCTACATGACGAAGGACCGAAACCGAGAATGGATCAATAATAAGGTGAGACTACCCCTGTCAAGGGCGATTATCTTCAATCACAGGGCACCGGTCATCATGTTTTTCACCGTGCGTCTGATTTAAGCGCGTCTCTACCTAATGCCTGTGCAGGTGAATTAACTTCTATATATGTCACTTGGCTGCTTACAAGTCGGAAATAAATGCTTACACCCAGAGCTACTTGATTTCATTGCTTGACAAACGCGAGCAACTTCATCGGCAGCGCGAAGAAGCATGCGTGCGGCAGCGCTTGGCTCCTTTCTGCCACTGGCAAGATGGCCGCCGCGCGCTCGGCGCGGCTTCACTCTCCCCAATAGGGGCGCATAGGCGGCTTCCACTCCAGCAAGTTCTATGTATACTCCTTGCCGGCGCCAACCCCGTCTCTGTCGGCGAGCAACGCGCCACAAAGGCGCCAAAGGGCAAGCGCGCGATATGTGCGGCTCTTTCATGACGGAAGCCAATCGAAACGCGCTTCAGGAGCGTCCAGTGACTCCTTCCGAAATGCTAACTCTTTTTCTCTGCCTGTACCTTCCAAAAGGGGTCACATGGACGCCCGAAGAGAGTCACGGTTCCATGACCCTCTTTGGACTTTTTTTTCTTAGAGTGTAGGGCTCTCAACTGTTTTTTTCCGGTCTGGTCACAGCAATATGTCTCTTGTAACGTGCTGCCAAGATAAGCTCTCTGCTTTATTCTTACTTTGAACTGTCTGCTTTATATCTGCTGCTGAAAACAACAAGTAATTTGATGATACTTCATACTTAATTGCACATACCTATTAGGGGTGCCGCCTGTATCGTGTTTTAATACTTATTCACGTTTAATGTTTGATACAGAACGGCTATTCTACTTTATTTATGCGTATGTTTGTTTTCGTTTTTTTAGGCCTCCCTATTTCTTTCTTACTATTACTAATCGCCAGGTAATCGGATCTATAGGTGGCAATAGCGTGAAGAGCAACGGTGTCCTTCGACGATTTGTGCAATTATACTGCCACGCACTCTTATTTCTTTATTTTGGTGTGATCGGGTTTGAACCGCACAAACGTTATTAGCACGGCGCGGCTCGGGTCAAGCTGCGCGCCGCGATGTTTCGGAATCTTCGCGCTTGTTTCAGATTGTTCTGTTAAGATTACGCGTGAATTCCAGCCGCAGCGGCTACATTTCGATGGAGGCGAAAATACATGAGGCTCGTGTACTTCGATTTAGGTGCACGTTGGAGAACCCCAGGTGGTCGAAATTTCCTGAGCCCCCCCACTACGGCGTCCATCATATTCATATAGTGATTTTTTTTATGCAAGATCGCAACAATTATTATTAAAATTATGCGCAGGACGCGAGCACCAGCGGTAACGCTGGTGCTCGCGTTCCGCCGATGATCAGAATACCGAAGGCCGAAGACTTTTATTGCCGCTATCAGTTACAGCGTGCTTTGCTTGTACTGTGAATTACTTAGTTTTCTGGGCACAAGTTTGCCCAATAAGCAGTTTCGCCTCTGCCAGAGTGACTGCCGATTCATCGTCACCGCCACGTGACAATACAGGTATTAGGCATTTCTGGGGTGCACATTTTCACTTGTTGAAGAAAAATTGTTAAAAGACTGCACGTTAGTGAGTGTATTGATAACGAACGCTTTACCCCAGCATAAAAGTAGAACATGAAAGCTCATTGCAGTTTTATGAGCTCTACGTATACACAATGCATCACAAAAAATGTCGCTAGCAGCGCTGTCGCTGCTGTACATCGGTGATTCGGTATCGCGTAAACGGTCCTTTACAGACAAGGTAATAAGCCACACCAGTATTTGCGCAATCGTGTGAAGGCTTCTTATTGAAGTTTTTGTGATTAGATGGCGACATGCTAGCTGGTCGGCAAGCTGAGCAGCGACTCCATCAATTACAAAAAATGACAAGCAGGCTCGAGCCGCTGTCAGTGAAAATCCCTCCTGTCAAGCAGCCTAAACAAACCCCAACAAGTTCTGTCGGAAGTAAACTAATGCACTTTGAGCAAGAAGGACAAAACTTTTGAGAGACTAACAGGCATTTCATTAAAATGAAACAAAATTGGTCACATTAAAGAAATTTTCAAGCAAACCTTTTCGTGCATAGGCGTTCGCTGGGGGAGTACAGTAACAAATTTGCGAACGTATCGAGGTATCTTAAAATACAATTGGCAAGTATCGTATCGGATACAGTTACTGCGGCAGTATCTTGTATCTGTATCTCCAATACTTCTTGACTAAGTATCTTGTATCGTATCGTGATACAATTTCAAAGTATCTTTTCCCAGCCCTGACCAGGTGCTGGAAAAGTGTTAGGAAGAACATGGCTACCGAAAACGCGTCTGCGGTCCACCCCCTCGCTTCAATGCAGCCTGCAGGAACCTCGATAACAAAGACCCGCTCGTGTCATACCACGAACTCACCTCTCATCATAGGTTAGGACGTCGAACTTTTCCTCCTCCTCACACAAAGCTCAACAGAGCACAAGCAATCACTTACAGACAGTTGCAGACTCGAACATACATAACACCGACGACACTAAGCAGGATCAATCCTGACTTTCCTGCTGTATGCTCGCACTGTGACCACGAATATAACAATTTCGAGCACATGCTCTGGCTGTGCCCTGCCAACGCGGGTACAGACTTTTCTGACCAGTCCTCATGGGACTCAGCGCTTCGAAGCACAGAGCTTATAGCTCAGCTCAAGGCTGTCCAGAGGGCCCGGGCCGTCGCCGAAGGACTCTGTCTACCGGCCCCGACCTGGGTGGAGCCGCCGGATTGATTGGCGGGGCCTTCGGCACCGCTTTCTTTCACCTCAGGACCTGAATAAAGTTCGTACTCACTCACTAGGGAATTTAGCAATGCCCATCTAGCAGTGCTGGCTGCCCTCAGTCCAGGACGCCACAGACAGTTGCCGCCCTGCCCCCCCCCCCCCCGAAATTTTGATGGAGGGGTGTTTTACAAGGAAAATAAATAATGAAAATAGGTGTTTTCCTGAAATAGTCGAGACCTTCAGCAAGTGGGCCTCCCCCTGAAAAAAATTTCTGGCTACGGGCCTGGGAGGGGGAACGCACTTTGATAGAAAAAGGCAGTCTGTGAACGAGTTACTGGTCTAGAAAAAAAAGTACATCACTGGAAAATTATCCTATTGGTGCCTAGCGTTCCAATATGTTCTAATCTTGTTGTTTCACAGACGTTATGCCTTTTTTAGCGTAATGATGATTGGTTTTTTTTCTGTTCTTTTCTTTGCAACAAATCATGCATTCTTATTTTTTGCTGTAACAATTCATTTGATGTTTTCTTTTGCCACTCCTGCTTGGACGAGAATGTTGGTCCACAGCATGTTTAAATAAATAAATAAATAAATAAATAAATAAATAAATATAAGAAAGAAGGAAAGCCTATATATTATATGCTTAAATTTTTATTTTATTTATTTTTTTTATATCGTCAGGATTCGCCCCGGCGTCTGCCCATGAAAGCTCGCCGTATGCTTGGAGGCTGATATGCCCGATGAGTTGGCAGAGCTTCTAGATCAAAACCTTTCAGCAACAAAACCGTGGGCCACGATTTCCCTTTCCTATTTTCTCTACAATGATTGTCTGGGGAAGAACCAAGATTTTATGGGCCGAACCGGAAGAAAACGAGCATTTCCAAGCGATGAGTTCAGTGGCGGAGCTAGTAGGAGGTTTGAGATGTTCAACCCCTCACCACCCCGAAACTATTACATTCTGTATGTGTATATGTACGCGCACCCATACAAGCACACGCAAGAACATAGATAAAGGGAGGTCAGACCCCCCAGAAAAAAGTTTATGGCTACGCCCTTGGGTAAGTTCATGGTTAAAATCGTGCTTAAGTGGGAATAGGCTTACACCTAACTTTTATACTATATTGCTTTTCATAGGCTTGGATAGGAGCAAGGAAAGAGGGAGAGAACGATATGCATCCTAAAGTTGTGGCGCTGAGACGTTCTCTTGCAAGGGCTGCAGAATAGAGCGCCAGCCTTTACCTTCTCGAGAACCACTTCAGGACGGAAGATACGTTGAACCAGACGAAAACAGACAGTGCTGTTTACGCAGACAAAGCACTGACAAATAGAGTGTCAGAAGTCACAGGCTTCCAGAAGATTTTGTTTCGTTTAGGATGGAAGCACCCTTTAACCACTCAAAGGAGTTTCTATAGCCTCACGGGTGGCACCAGGGGAAAAGAAAGTGAGGGAGGGGGGGGGGGTGTTACCTTCAGTGTGGGGGGCATGCCCCCACTGGTGTTGAACCAGTGGGGGCAAGTTCAAAACTGACTAATAGCTTTATTCAAGCCTACTTGGCACTGCAGTCCTTGCACAGCCTGAATTGCTATGCCTGACTTTTCACACAGGCATTAGAGAGCGTGCAAGTTATGAATTCCTGCAAGTTATCGCGATGACCAGCGCACATGCGTAAATATGCGGCGAGTATGCTACTTGAATTTTCTGCATATGCATGGGCACTCATCAGGCAAGGGGACATCTTCCGTCGATTGCCTTGTACACCCCTTTCCCCCTCTCCTTCGCGCTGTGTCGTGTGTATATATATGCGATCACGTGCAATAAACACTCAGTTGTTAGTTAGCGCTGTGTCCCGTCTTGATCTGTCGCCGTCCGAGTGCTTCTTTGCGCTACTGCTCAGAATTATGCACTGTCAACTAGCCCACCAGTCTGTCCTTTTCGACATCTTCTGGAAAGGCGTTCATGTGCAGTGATACACGAAAAGCAGGATGTCCCTCTCCTGAAAGTTCCTTTGCTGGAAAAGCAGATTAACGAAGCTTTCAAACTTTCAACGAAGGCTCCCTGTGTGCCGCCATAATCCCTTCTGAGGCTATTGTAAATATGCATGACCCTCCCGCCCTCCCCTGATTGCACTGCCGATGCAGCGACTTCACCCTTCGTACGCCCGCATCACGTCGCCATACCGCCACCATGATGCATTCCGGCAATGTCATTTGCTTAGTCAATACTGTGAACTTACTCATAGGTCGGCAAAAAATGTGGAGCTCACTCAGACTCACTCACGAAACATATCTTACCCTTAGAGCTCACTCGGACTCAGACTCACCAAACTTTTCTTCATCCGGACTCACTCGGACTAAGACTCACTATAATTTTTCTCAACCGGACTCACTCGGACTCAGACTCGCCAAAATATAATTCACTTGAACTCACTCAGACTCAGACTCACGGCTCGATCTGAGTCTGAGTGAGTCTGAGTGAGTCGACTCATGAGTCCGTTAGCCTATAATTAGCCTTTTTCTACCATAATGTCAATGCTCTTTAATGCCAATATCTCGCATAATCGGTGCGCTACTTAGCACCTTTTGATTTCGTACCTTCAAATACGAGTTGTCTGAGTTTGCAGCTCAATATGGACCTTTTTATTGAATGAGATGACTCACACGAGATATTTTTTATCAGTAAGTTCCCGTGAAAATGTTTGCGGGGGGGAGGTCAAGGCACCTCATCCCCCTCCCCCTTCTCAACTCACCCCTCTGATCAATAAATATTGAGCTGACTTATGAATGGTAGCGCGTTGAAGTAAGTGGGACCATACGTGAGTATAAACGTGAGCCGACATAAGGCTGATAGTAACGGTGAAGTTGAGTAGATAGGACCATAGGTCGGCAAAAAATATGGAGCTCACTCAGACTCACTCAAGAAATATATTTTGCCCTTAGGGCTCACTCGGACTCAGACTCACCAAAATTTTCCTCAACCGGATTCACTCGGACTCAGGCTCACCAAACTTTTTCCCAACAGAACTCACTCGGACTCATACTCACAAAAACTTTACTCACCCGGACTCACTCAGACTCAGACTCACGTCTCGATATGAGTCTGAGTGAGTCTGAGTGAGTCGACTCATGAGTGAGTTTGCCGACCTATGACTGTGATGCATTGAAGTCTGCACAGTGGGCGCCTTCAAAACCCCAACAAACAGCGCACGTGGTTTTTTTTGAAATGCTTTCTCTCCTGCTACAGCTGATTTAAGAGAAGCACCTTTTTTTCATCTGTGGAACAGGAGCTAATCGCAGAGGATATGAAGCACCAGAAGAACTTAGTGCGATGCCGTCTGTCCGCGGCGCAACTTCTTTCTGCAGAGGAGCCTGAGCGACAGACGGTTTACATTGTCCCAGAATTAAATATGCATGAGCCTACAAAAATGCATTGCGGAGGCTGTGACGTCAGCCTTTGAACTCCCGTGCCCCAGGCCAAAATGGAGGTGTTTTTCCTTTCCTGTGAAAAGGTCCACAGTGGTTCGGAAAAGAAGGAAAGAGCCGCTATTTTCTGCTTTCCACGATAGGAGCGCGGCAGAACGCCTTGGGATTACGGGAGAAGGGGGGTAAAGATAACTTTGCTTTTGCCTGTATGTCAGGGGAATTACTTTTACGCCTTCTCTTTTTAATCCTTATATCACGCTGATTAGTGGGCTTTAGTGCCAGTAACCCCAAGCCGCTTGCGTACGCACGCTTTCGCGTTCCTTTGTACTTCCAGCCGCACCCAAGGGTCGCGAATACAAGGGAACGTAAAGTCTAACGTACGTAAGCCGCTTCAGGGACGCGGCACTAAAGATATCTCTCTTTTTTGTAATCTGTCGCCGTCATTTCTGAAGAGTATGATATTTCATCTTAAATGGCGCGCCGATTGCGCCAACAAAACATGTCGGTGACGGCGGCAGCGGCGGCGCGCCGATCAGTTGGCGTCGGCGGCGGCGCGCCGACGTCTCGGCGCACACCTCTAGCGGCAACCCTGTCCGGAACCACCTGCCGGCACGCGACACGTTTTCGGCATCGGCGTCCCACACCTACGTTTCATCTGTCTCGAAAAATAGCGCAGCAGATGCACAAAACGCACCACAACCATAAGCTCGTGTGCCCCACGCAAGAGATTCGGCACGCGCACGATGCTCTCTGTTAGAGAGTGCCTCGATGTCCTCCTCGGGAGGACATCGAGGCACTCTACTCCAACGTTACTAGAATACATTCAGTTTTCAAACTTGTTTGTACTGCGCGGAACCGCCACCACACTTGCTAGGTGTTGGCGCTGCAGTCGCATCGGGCTTCAAAATACCGCGCGCGCCGGCCAACGCTGCACAAGCGTTCGCGTTCTCTATCTGCCTTCTGCAGCTTTCGTGGTGGCGTTTCGTACTGCGTTCGCATCATGTGTCATCTGTTCGCGTGTTTGCGTTCTCTATCTGCCTTCTGCAGCTTTTGTGGTGGCGTTTTGGGCGTTTCGTACTGCGTTCGCATCATGTGTCATCTGTTCGCGTGTTCGCGTTCTCTATCTGCCTTCTGCAGCTTTTGTGGTGGCGTTTTGGGCGTTTCGTACTGCGTTCGCATCATGTGTCATCTGTTCGCGTGTTCGCGTTCTCTATCTGCCTTCTGCAGCTTTTGTGGTGACGTTTTGGGCGTTTCGTACTGCGTTCGCATCATGTGTCGTCTGTTCGGGTGAACCATGCCAACTTGTTGCGTGCCGGGGTGCGCGAGCGAATACCGCAAGGACGCAAGCAGCTCGGACAGACATTTTTTCTACGCTCCGACCGACGTGAGTCTTCGCGCAGCTTGGAACAAAGCAGTTCCACGTGCGGACAAGGAATTGACAGCCCGGGAGGAAGAGCTGAGCAAGGTCATTTCACAGATAGAATTGCAGGAGCCAATGACAGCTGATACACTTCAGCACAGTTACTGCCGCATGACTGCGAAAGCAAGCGCGCTGTACTACCTTGGTGGTTATGTCGTGAAGAAGGCGCGAAAGTTCACCAGTTGTGAAGATTGCCTTGCAACTTGTATATCTGATAACCACGTACCAGCAGCAGCAGCCTTAACAGAGATGCGATCCTTTGTGCCTGGTGCACTGCAGCATCCATCAGGTGCTTTGACATCTATGCTTAGCGGCATTGAACGTGTAATTGAAAAAAGGACCAATGGTAACAAAGTGTTCGGAGATTTGTTCTGGACTATAATGGGAGAGCTGTCCGGATGTTCTCTGACTCGGGTAGGCTGCACAGAGCATTTTGAGGAGCTAAGTGCGCGAATCATCAAATTTTATTTGACCACACGGATGCATTTCTATTCGAAGTTTCTTCGCCAGCAGCGAGACTCTAGTGTGCCAGTGAAAGCAGCAAGAAAGCGTGCTAAATTGCTATGAAAAAGGAGACTGCCAGCGACTGGGATGCACATGTGCATAATTTTTTGTGGATGTATAACTGTTAAAAGCGTAAGTGCATGTATGTATAAATACCTGCAGGATGTATAACTGCAGGTATTCAAAATAAATAAACAAGTGAGTTAATACCGTCTGATCTGCTTTGAAATGGAGTGAATGAGTACTTGAAAAAAAAAAATGTTGCATGTCACCCGTGCTTAATGCAATAGAGCGTACCATGTTTGCTAGCCATGAACGCATAACCCCCGTATTCAGAAACGCTCCTCGACTTGAACTTGACTTGCAACCGCCTTGGGCAGCGCGTTCGAAACGCGTTTGTGCTGCCTTGGCACAGCCTAAAGGCAGCGCGTTCGAAACGCGTTGAAGGCGGTGGCAAGTCAAGTTCAAGTGAAGGAGCGTTTCTGAATACGGGGAAGTGTCTAAAAACACTTTTAAAAACACTTAGATAGCGCTATCAAGCGAAAAACGCGCCTGCGCTGAGCAGACGACACCGCGCCGGCTGGAGCCCGATGCGACGGTCCCGCCATCTGGCGACAAGCACAGAAATGGTGCCACCTGCGGAGTATGGCGGCAGCGGAGAGTTTGACAACTGAATGTATCTATACTCCGTTTCATACATCAGGTGCAACGCTGTGGAAGCTATGCAAGAGGTTCGGCCAGCAAAATGTGTAAATCCGCGTGTCTCGTGCTTGGCCTCCGCGATTAGTTCCGGCTTTTCGCTGTCAGTGCCAATCGCGGAGGCCACGATACAAAAAAAAGTAAGAGACGCTAAGCGATCGAGAACAAACTATCGACAGGACTGTAAATAACGGGGTACGTTGATTTCTTGGGCACAAATCACCTTCTTTTATTAGGCAGCCTGAGGAAGAAAAAAAAACACATTACGAGTGGTAAATTCATTGAACTATTTCTTCGCGCGAACGCATCTACGGCAAGAAGTCTCGCTAGCTTCCACAGCGTTGCACCTGATGTATGAAACGGAGTATAGTAACGTTGCTCTACTCTCTGTGGCACAGTGGTGCCGCGTTGCGACAGCTCTGGGCAGCGTATGAAGCTGCTCCATAGCGTGACGGCGGAGTTTCGTGACTAGAGATGCGTTGAAGGACTCTGGTTTAAGCTTGGTCTTTGTAAACTGGCTTTCCCACATTGTGTGCTGCCTAGTAATAAAGAAAATGGTTGGCGCCGGCGGAGGCAAAAAAGTTACCTTGCTTCTCCACACACACAAAAAAGCAATAAATTACGATAAAAAAAGGAGTATACAATATCCCCAATGTTGTTCACTGAAGAAGGAGCAATCAAAGTTAACAGAGAATGCCTCAGCAACCAATGATTTACAAGATCTGCGGATTGTTGCGTTGCTGTTGGTAGTACTGCATGTTCTAGTTTGCGATGTAAAAATGTGGTGTTGTCGAGGGTGAAAAGTGTCCTTGCAACCGAGTACCTCATTTTGCTTGTCGCGAAGGGTAAGGTTGACGATGAAATAAATGTTATTGCACAGTTCGTGTGAACGTCCGGACGCACAAGAAATCCCAGTGCGGCTGCGAAGTGTTTTTACTAAGCCTGTCATCTCCGATGGCCAATGCTCCTGCACTGCAGGTTTTTCGCAAAGTGCGAACACGCAGCGGCCGTTCATCCGTTGCTAGGTAAATCATGCTGTGCTGTCACCGGCCGTGTTATTCAGCAAGGCAGACAAACTGTGCGGCACTGTTTTGTAGGTAGGTGGGCTAACGCAGTCGGCTGGTGCCATTGGGCATCGTTTATCAAGTGCTGACCGCCTAGAGTACAGTGTAGCCAGTAGCCTAGAGCATCACGGCGACACTTCAGTATTTCGAAGCGACTTAGTCTGCCGATTACTTCGTGAGGCGGTGACGGTACCAACGGTACACTGAGCGACATAAGATTTCGTGTTGCATATTCGGCGTGGCTACAAGAGGCGAAGAGAAACAGTGACTGCTAGCTGCTAAAAAACCCGCATTTCCCCGAAGGGGAGTATGAGGAAGTGCGAAGCACGGGGTGATGCTATGAGGGGGCGCGCGCGACTAAACTGCAGAGCCGAGCGAAGGAGACGGCAGCGAGAGAGCATGCGCCAGCCGACCCACGGAGGTCTGGCCGTTTTTAAGTGCAAAGCACTTTTACTGATGATGATGATCTGTCTTCCGAACTCGTTCCAAAGAACCCGCAACGCGTTCAACTTGTTGGCGGCGTTGCGCACGGCCGAGATGGGGCTCAGGTTGTTGTCGAACCACAGTCGATCGCACACCGCGCAGCTATATCCGAAGCTGCGGTCCAGGAAGTCTCGCTTGAAGCGCGCGTCCGGCCGATCGAATTCGAGGGCCCGCGCTCGCTCACGCATTGCGCGTCCCCGCGCCAGATCGGCTTCGGGGTGCTCGGCTCGCTTCGCACGCTTTCGTTCGGCGTCTCGCCGCCGGCCTTCATCACCACAGGCAATTCGCGGGGCGCGCGCAGCCACGGAGCGGAGGGCGGAGCGCGCGCAGTCACGTGGGGTGTGACGTCGCTGCGCCGTTGCTACAGACGCTCCTCGCGCCGTTGCTATGGGACGGCGGATTCAGGGTCGCTTATCAAGTGCATTCGCACTTAAAAATGATCGCAGGAACCTTGTCCATCATTATTTGTTATGGTTATCATCTACCGGTCATGCCTCGCACTCGGAACACACACGCAATGCGATAGCGCCAGCCGGAGCAATATTCTAGCGCTACGTACAGTAACGCCGGCCGAAAGCACAGATTCGCCCAGCGATATTCAAAGAATCCTGAAGTTCGACTGTGCCGAAAGCCACGCTTTACGCAGTTCGCGTTTCTTTTCATCGCGATATAGTACGTCACCACGAGCCGTTCGTGAAATCTAGGCGCCCAGTGACTCAGTTCTGAGACCACGTCCTGTCATCGGAGCCTTGATAAGCCGTGCAAATCAACATTCCTGACGCGGATGCCGGAGAAACCGATGCAGCCAGCTGCATCTGATCATCAAACATCCAATATCGAAGGGCCTGTAGACAGGACCACTAGCAGCGCAGCAGCAGCAAGTCCGGCTGACGGGAGGCCGATGGGAGGCATACTCGCTTGCCGACTCGGCGAATTCACGGCATATATATTCAAACGGCGCGCCTAACCGGAAAACGCATGACGTCACTTCCGTGCGGTGCAGGAGTCGTTTCTGTGTGGGAGCGGCTCGTGCACCGCGCGGCGCAGCAGTCTCTGCCATTTACAAATGGCAGTGCTCTTCAGTAACTATAGCACAAAAAAAATATTGAGGAATGAAAGTGAGAAAGTATTAAAGTAAGCCCAAAAATGAATACGGTGAAGGCAAAACACAATTCCGGATAGCCTGAAGAAAAAGAAACAGTCCACAACGGGAAACCATACATGGACAAGTGCTAACACAAGAGCCCAATCAAGAAATGGAAATTCACCGAATATGAATGGGCTGTATTCGGCAGACACTTCCAATTATTGTAAGGAAATCTGCCACGGTCATTAAAGCGAAAAGCATACAATCACTGCATACTGCCAGTTCTAACATATGGGGTTGAAACATGGAGCATAACAAGGTAACTAGAGAAAAAGTTGAGGACTACGCAGCATGCAATGGAACGGGAAATGATAGGAGTACGATTAAGGGGATCGGAGAACGGCAGAATGGGTCAGGGAACAAACGGAGGTAGCGGATATCCTAGATGACATGCAACGAAACAAATTTGGGCTGGCCACGTAATGCGTAGGACAGACAACCGGTGCACAGTTAAGAGCAGCAGAATGGTCACCAAGAGATGGCAAGCGCAGTCGAGGAAGGCAGAGAGTTCGATGAAGTGACGAAATTAAGGAGTTCGCAGGGATAAAATGTAATAAGCTCTTACAGGATAGGGCAAACTGGAGGAGAGGCCTTCGTCCTGCAGTGCACATAAGGCAGGCTTAGAATGATGATGATGACGCACAAATCATTGGGTTTTTTAACAGCGAAGCTGTTTAAGCTAGCCGTAACGGGTCCGGCCTCATTTCGAAAAATAAACTGGTATGTGCCACAGAAATTGGGTAAATCCCACTACTCACCACTGGACCACTAAAAATGAAGAAGACAACAGCAGTTAGCCCAACACTATTAGCTAGGCGTGAAAGAAAATATGCAGCGTTAGTCACTCTTGACATCTCAAAAGCATACGACTGCGTTGAACACATCGTTTTAATCAATCGGCTTCACAACCTTAACTTTCCAAAATATATTCAGGCGTGGATTGCGGAATTCTTAAGAAATAGAACATTCTATTGCTTCCAAAACGGCATCTCGTCTTCTATTTACGCTCAAACTAGAGGTGTCCCGCAAGGCGCAGTCCTTTCCCCAGTATTATTTAATATCCTAATGAGTTCTATCCCTCTACATGACGATGTCCACACTTATGTATATGCTGATGACATCGCATTTTTTTCATCAGCAGGTGATATTCACGAACTGTTCCAAATATTACAGTCATACATGTCAGCACTAGAAAGCTGGCTTGATAGTATACATCTACATTTGAATGTCAGTAAATGCGCCGTGCTAACATTTCCATTAAAAGACCCTATCAACATGTCACTTTCCTATCATCTCGAGCCTATTCCACAAGTAGAGAAAGTAAAATATCTCGGTGTCATATATGACCGATCTATGACGTGGAAGGCGCATATTGAAAACATCGCAACAAAGGGTGTTCGAGCAGTCGGACTATTAAGGAAGATCAGTCATTGCCGGTTAGGTATGAGGAGACATACACTTATATCAATATACTGCATGTATGTTCGTCCAGTGCTTGAATTCGGGTGCATCTTATACGCTGGGGCTGCTGCTTACAAGCTTCATCCTCTTGTAGTTCTCGAGAGACAAGCTTTGAGATTATGCCTAGGTCTTCCTAAATTTGTTGCAATAAGGTCCTGTATATGGAAGCTAGACTCCCCTCACTTGCTACCCGGTTTAAATTGTTAGCAGTACAGGCATTTCTAAGGCTGTATGAATCCTCCGTTAGGACGTTCCGAAACAGTTTTTATTGCACGTCCTGACTTGTATTTTGGATTATATTGGCCGCGATTTCATAAGCCCCAAATTTTAGTTATAGAAAGCCTTCTTGACAAAATGAACGTTCAAATTTATGATCTGTGTATAATCAGTAATAGTAACAACTCTATTAAAATACAGTTTGATGACATTTTTCCAAAAAATGCAAAACTAATGTCATACCGATTATTAAACGATAATTGGCTATTATTTAAGAATAAGTTAACATCGCTTGTAGAGTTACATGTACCCCTTGTACGCATTCGCGGTGACCTGGGAAAACCCTGGTTTTCGAACACACTAAAGAGGCTGTTAGAGAAAAAAAAGCGTCTTTTCCGCGATGCGAAACGATCGGTAACTTCCTCAAAGTGGGAAAAGTACTTTACGAGTCTGCGTCAATATACTTCTGCTTTGAGACAATCCAAAAAGAAGTTCTTCCACCACGACTTACAGGCCATTATGCGTATCAACCCTAAGAAATTCTGGAAAATCCTCACACCTAGTAAAAGCTCCAATAACATTTCTTTGAGTTACCCTGATGGTTCCAATGTGCCAATTGATGAGCGATCAGATGTAATCAACTCGTACTTTTCATCTGTTTTCACTAATGAACCCACGCTAAACGACTTTGATCCGCCCAACCTTCCTCTTTCCGATATGCCTCCTATAATCATTACTTCTCAAGGAATCTTGAAGCTCATTGAAAAAATGAAGATTTCTAGTGCCCCAGGACATGATGGTATTGCAGCCAAAATACTAAAAGGCACAAAAGTGTTCTCTAGTTCTATATTAGAAATAATTTTCACGCAGTCAATCACTGACAGTTCACTTCCGACGGACTGGAAAATTAATAAAGTAGTACCTGTATACAAGTCTGGCAGCCGCTCGGATCCCTCCAACTATCGTCCCATTTCGCTTACAAGCATTGCCTGCAAACTCCTAGAACATATAATATACTCACAAATAGCATGTCATCTAGGAAATCATTCCTTCTTTTTCCCCAATCAGCATGGTTTTCGGCCTAACCTATCATGTGATACTCAGCTCTTTGAATTTGTTACTGAGCTTCACTTAAACTTAGACTCATGCTTTCAAACTGACGTCATTTATCTTGATTTTGCGAAAGCTTTTGACTGTGTCCCCCACCAGCGACTTCTGGCCAAGCTCTCATGCCTACAGCTGGACCCCCTAGCGTTGTCATGGATCCGATGCTTCCTGACCAATCGTCTTCAATACACGGTTGTCGGTAATCACTGTTCAGCCACTACAAACGTGATTTCTGGAGTACCACAGGGATCCGTCCTTGGTCCTCTGCTCTTTCTCATCTTCATAAACGACCTTCCTAATGGCATTTCATCTTCTATTCGACTTTTTGCAGATGACTGCGTTCTTTATCGTCGCATCGCACACCGAACTGACCATGAAATCATTCAAAGCGACTTACATCAAATCGAATCCTGGTGTTCCAATTCTTTAATGAAACTCAATATTTCGAAATGTAAAGTTATGCAGATATCCCGTAAGCGCTCCAACAGTAATTACACGTACTCCTTAAACTCGATAGCTTTGTCCCTCGTCGAATCTTATCGTTATCTTGGTGTTACAATAAACAAAAAATTGACATGGTCCGATCACATCACCAAATTAGCAGCCGACACTACTAAGTCACTTGGTTACATCAGACGTTCCCTTTCCTTGTGTCCCTCATCCACGCGAAAACTGGCTTATGAAACATTTATACGAAGTAAGCTTGAATATGCCTCAGCTATTTGGAGCCCTCATCAAGCATACCTCATTAACACTTTAGAATCTATACAGCACCGTGCGGCCAGATTCATCTCTTCTAGGTACGGCCGCGATGAAAGCATCAGTGCCATAAAGTCATCATTGGGACTCGAGTCATTGTCGTTCCGTCGGAAGATTGCAAGGCTGTGCTTGTTCCATCGGCTTTACTATAACTTCCCACATCTTCACGGTAAACTCTTTATCCCGCCAACCCGTACATCTCGTCGCCTTTTTAACTCGTGCAGCGTCCAGCGTTTGCACGGTTCTACGTCTTCTTTTAATCAATCTTTTTTGCCAACAGCCATTGCAGAATGGAACATTTTGCCAGACTGTGTTGTCGTTGAGCGAAACCCTATTGTGTTTAAGCAGTTGCTCACTGATCATCTTACGCTGTAAAATTCATTTACACTGTTCTTTCTTTTCGCCTTTATATGCCTCGTTCAAATTGTAACCTTTTTTTTTTTTTTTCTCTTTTGCTTCTAAATAAGTCTGCATTTCTCTGTGTTATGTTTCAGTATTGTGATCCGATACGTTTGTAACTCCTTATGTAACCTCCCCCCCCCCTTATGTAATACCCCGAGAGGGGCCTTTAAGGGAAAAATAAATGATGATGATTAAGTGATTACCTGGAGCATATGCCAATTAAGACAGTGATAGCGACGGATGCTTCCCAAAATGAAGAAAAATGTGGAATTGGGATTTTCTCTCCTACTCTAGACTGGTCGTTTTCACTTCGCCTTCCAGATTTCGTGCCCATCTTTGTAGCAGAATTTTTAGCCATCAGTCTAGCCATACGTAAATTAGAAGCATCAATAAGCTCCGCAATAATTTTGACGGACTCACTATCAGTATGTTCCTCCCTCACTGCAAACGAGGACTCGTATGTTTTGGATGCGTTCAAATCATTAGTTCCACTGCACATAAAGTTCATCAAATTAGTGTGGGTTCCTGAGCATAAGGGCATATTTATGAATGAAATGGCAGACGCGCTAGCCAGGTCATCATGGAATGGCCCGGTAATTCAGGTATTGCCCGCATCCAAATTCATTACAGGTGCTAGATTTAGGAGGAAAATGATGTCAGAAGAATTTTCTGCACCGTCATTAACGACCATATTAGAATTCCAGCATTTAAATCATCAGTGGAATAGTAAAGTATGTCAATCACGAGCAATAGAAGTCGCAATCACAAGACTACGTTGTCAAACTCCCTATCTAAATTTTTATCTACACAGAGCTGGTCTGGCAGCATCGCCTAATTGTCCTTTTTGCGGAATACATGAGACAACGAAGCACTTTCTCATTTCCTGCAAGAGGTACTCTACCTTGCGCAAAAATACCTTAGGTGTTGTTTTCCGTCTGCTTAGATTAGAATTAAATGAACAAAATGTACTGTCTTTCGGGGCTTTTTCTCTGGGCCACAGTGACGGGAAGATTGCTGATGCATTGCAGGAGTTTCTTAAAGGTTCAAAAAGATTTAGATTGTAAAATTTACCTTTCCAAAATATTATTTCTATTTTTCCCCAAAATTATCGGTTTTATTGATTCAATTCTATTATATATTATTATTAGTAGTATAATTTTAACTCTAATTCATTTATACTTCTTTCGTATTAATTAAACAAAGTTTGAACTTCAATTTCAATTTTTCCTTTAAAAACTAACCGGTTCTTGGCCAATCCCCCAGTGTGGGTATGAGCCACAGCTTCCAGGCTCTACTCTACTCTACTCTACTCTACAAAGGAACGGGAAAGGCAACGGCGGCTACCAGAAGACCCCGAAGCGATGGAAGGCCTACGCAAACGACGACGTGCGCGTAGATCTACGAGAGGTGCGAACGCTTGGCTTCAGCCCGAATTTGTCTCTGGTTGGACACCTATGTCGTGTTTGTGACTGTATGAGAGGTGCGAACGAGTGGTTTCAGTGCGAGTTTCGGTCTCTGGAGCACGGTGTAAGAATACCGTGCTCTGGAGTTTGTACATCCATGTCGCGTCTGTGACTGTGTGTGGTTTAACTCGAACCTCTCTGCGCTGAGAATCAACGTAGAAAACAACCCAGCATTACCTAGCTAAGGCCTGGAAACAATCTAGAAGCAACCAGATCAATGTTCAGAATCGTCCAGTTTCGCTGTTTCAAGGCTTGCGCGGCTTAGTGCTTAGTGCAAGCTCCAGCATTTTTTTTTCTGTGTTTGGTTTAACACAAAACGTGAATTCTTCGTCCGACGTTTACAGCCGGTTCATAGGTCTTCATAATTTTGAATAAGTAAAAATGAAAAAAAAAACTTTAAAAAAGAAGAACCGTCCGCGGCAGGACTCGAACCTGCAATCTTCTGATCCGAAGTCAGACGCCTTATCCATTAGGCCACGCGGACTTTTTTTTTTTTTCTTTCATGGTATTTATCACACTTAGTATTACAGTGCACAATAATAGCACAAATAAAGCAAGCAAAAGTACAATCACATAGCGACAATATGCGCTCAAGCGTTACTAAGTGCACACTCGATGGCTAACACAACGTGCAGTAGAATGGTGAGAGTTCTTCACATCGTGTTATACTGGAAAGGTGGTGAGGCCGAGCACCTCGCCAAGAGGGGGTACCAGTCCGGTCTAAAGTCCAGGTCGTCATAAATGTCCTTTAGCTGAATAGTCATGCGAATGAAGTGCATGCTTGAAGAAATGGTGGGTTCTGCGTTACGGTCCTGCATACGTGTCTTCCATAAGCTATGCATACCCATGAGGAAAAACATATCATATGGCACTTCATCAAGCGATGTTGGTATAAGATAACGTATGGTGTGAGAATTGACGACAAACTTTTCTTCAGTGCTCTCTGAAGGACATCCCAGAACAGAATAGCGTCTTTGCAGGGAAGGACCCCGTAATCCGTTCATTCTTGCAGGTTACACTTGTTGATTGCTTGCCAGACTTAGTTGTTTCATCAAACTTCTCTGAGCGCCCGTGTTTGTGGGGATTCATGCAGGAAGTTTACCTCGCAGTTCGGTTCCTTAAAGCTCGCTTTTCCATGGAATACCTGTACACAGTCTCGCGCAAGGTACTATATAAGGATTTACTAACTATGCTCTTCGCGCCTCCGTTGTACCGTTCATTGTACTCCGATCTTTCAGGCCACGATGTGTTGAAACGTGTGTGCAAAATGTATATTCCTCCTAATTCAAAAACATTTTTCTATAAACTCCACTCTGAAACGCTTCCGGTAAGCACATGGTTGAAAAGAAAAGGCATTTTTGTCTCTTCTGTTAACTGCCGTCTATGTGATGTGCCGGAAACAATAGAGCATTGCTTTATAGGCCACGCGGACTACATGGTCAGCAGAGGACAACGCTGATCTTTGTCGATATTTTTATGTTTAAAAGTTCCGATACACCTGGCATTTGCGCATGGACGTTGATTGCCGAAGAATACCCATGCCAAGCCAAACTGTTTCGTATGAAATTGATTCCCACAATCCGTGGGATCTGCCGGATTTTTTTCGTATCCTGCATTTCACATATATTGTCTAGAGGTAGTTTTTGTTCGGCACCCTACAAGCTTGGTAAAATGTGCCGGACAGAAGGCCTCGACAGCTGGTATGGTGGCGCTGCGGCGCTAGGAATGTGGAGATATGTACGTCTGGGCACGAGCCTACATGAAGCCTTGGGTTTTAGGGACCGCTATAGTGAATGAACACACCCGCCATTTAAATAAGTAAGAGACGGTTAGAGTATTGGTGGCAGAAAATGAGAGAGAAAGGACAAAAATAAATATTAGGGGAGAAAAAATAAGGACTTTCTGCCGTGAAGGGCACAGAACTGGGTTGTGAATTTACGTTTTTTTTTTCTGTAGTAAGATAGATTTGATGGAAGTTAGCATAGCATATTTACACTCTTATTTGTTTGTTGAGTGCAAATCAGGTGTTGTTTATCGCATTCCGTTATCCTGCCAACGTTTTTATATCGGACAAACAGGAAGGTGCGTGAACGATCGTCTTCGAGAGCACCACTATACATGCCATAAGACGCCCGCAGATGGTTTTCTGTCAATACATTGCCAAGAATGCGCATGTGTTGTTTGACAAAACTGTCATTGTTAGAAAGAGCAACTGCGAAGTCACCCGATTGATAGTAGAAAGTGAGCAGATTGACTATTACGGTAGCTCTTGTATCAGCAAGACTTCGCTAACGCTGTCTGAGAAAGAAATTAGTTTCCTTCGCAAACCGTAAACATTTATCTATTGTGCGATTCCGCTGCAGTGTTTTTTGTTCATTCGTCCGGTTTTGTTTGGTTCCTGTATCTCACGAAGGTCACATGGTTTTGTGACGTGTAAGTGAAGGCACTTTTGTTCGAAGCGATCAAAGAATAAACTTTATTGTTGTGAGTAGCGCCCATGTGTCTAGTGTCTCTTCCTATGTGTCCTCCCGTCTACACCAGCGCTAAGAAACTGCCTTTCCATTATGCACCAACAAGCCCACATCGCTACGCTCGTAGACTTATTTGACCGCGAATTAGCTTCGTTCTTTCGAGCTGTTGTAGTTCCGCCCGTGCGCACCCGCTCTCAGCCGCGACGCGGGCGGCGCCACTTGTCCAGTCAAAAGCTGCAGCGCACATCAAAAACTAATGGCTAAAGCTGCATGGTGAAGCATCCGCTAAAGTTCCTTAAATGGAAATCATCCGTTGTACATTGTTTACGAAATGTACACGTCGACCAGACGGGTCGTTGTGTGAATACCGGACTGTTAAAACATAGGGGGTCGAGGGGCAGACCTTCATTCCCACATAAAGGGCCGGACATTGCACTCTCTGTGGGTGCTCTCCGTTTTTTAATGACTACCATCGTTGTTCTTACACATGGGGATCAATTAACCAGGGGAAATTGTAGAACCGTTTCACATTAATAAAGCGGGGAGGATCACAATTAAGTCAATCATCCGTTTCATGGAGTCATCGGGAAGTGGCCTTCCCGGAAGGACACTAGTCGTAAGTTTATTAATTGAATGAAATATGTAGTGATTGCAACTGTTACACACTTCATCATGTTATTTCCACTCCCGGTTTGAACATATGTATGTTAAGTACTGTAATACATAGCTTGCATTGACGTCACCGTGGCCGCCATCTTGGGGGACCAGCGGATTGAGACGCTCCGTGAGCTTTTGTTCGAGCGCGCCGAGCAAGAAACGGTGACGGCTTGCCATCAGATTAGTGCCGGTGCACTCAAGCATCTTTCACACTAAAACCCCCGCGTTCCTTTGTGTTCCCCCTTGGCCTTGGCGCGGCTGGCGAACAAAAGAAAGCGGGGAGAGCACAAAAGAACGCGGGCACCGAACACCTGGGTGTCCTCCTCTGCACTGACAGTCTCTAATGAGATTAAAAATCACGGTGGCCGCCATGTTGGGGCTCCAGCGTAGAGCACCTGTCTGTGACGTCACGTGCAAGGCATGTATACATCCTGCCGTTAGCCTCATTTTGTATATTTTTAAAGGGGCACTGAGATAAAATTCCAAGCTCGAGATGTGTCCTTCATTCGATTTTTCGGTATGCACAAGTATTTTTGGCCAAGTTTGAATGGCGCCCGTCACCTGGAAGTTGTTTCATTTCGAGGGCAAAGAGCGTACGAAAGCTCAAAGGGGCTTTCAGCATCCTGCGACATCGACACTACTGTGACGTGTTCGGTGTGGCGCATACCATCCTGAGTGACGATACACTAGTAGCGATGACGTTGACGATTCGAGTGTTTTTATCGTGGCGCCGACGCCTGGAAACGCTCTCACTCTTCATGCCTGGTCTTCGTAGCGCCGCTTTAAATGATTTCATGAAATTACAAGACGCAAGAAAAGACAGGCGAAAGGAAAGAGCATGATTCGACGTGTGTTCGTCAGCCAGCATGTCGGGGAATTGTGTTGTTGGAAGTGCGGAAAAAGCGGAATGTGTGTGTCGTTTCATTACACTTGAGGTACACGCCGACACGACGGCAATATCAAAGTGGAGTAGAGTATAGATAAGTTCGTCCGTAGACTTCGTTGCGCTAACGTAATACCGGGTTACTGCAGCTGTAACCGTGAGAGGCCGGATAGGTGGGGCCATCTGGCGGCGCAAAGAAGACCTCTATTGTAGAAACCTAACGTATTCTACTTCTCCGCTGGTGTCCATAGACCCCTTTGCGTATACCGGAATGCCGTGCACGCTAAAATTCTCTAATATAGCTAAGTGAGACACACCATGCAAGCGAGCATGGCACAAGCGTGCGTCCCCGGGCACCTCCTTGTTGCTGCTTGGAACGGCGTCCATTTTTGAATCGCTGTTTTGCAAAGCGTCGAAGCGAAAATGATTCGCGACGTGGCGAATCGCAGCGATTCCAAGTTCCAGAATGTCGTCTTCAACACTAGTCGACATTTTTGACGACGATGCTGCTGACAAGGCATGACTGAACGTGTGCGCCTAGCAAACGAAATGTTAGCTGAGCAGCTGAGCCTCACGTCACTCCTTTCCGTAGACAAGTGGTCAGCTGGGGTACAGCTGGGGCGCGGTCTGGAGGTGGCGCTGCCGGCGCTAAAAAATGGCGGGCTTGTCGGCTGTTTTATCTAAATCAATAAAACAGATAGTTATTCGTTCCTCAGTGGCATTTCGGGTCGCGAATCGCTACTAGGGGGTCGATAACTACTCGTGGATGCAAAAATCTTGACATGCGTAAATTTGATGTCAGTTCTCCATTAAAATGTATATGCTACGCATACTGTTTCGCTTGAGTGTGCGCGACGTATTTTCTTTGATGAGAGTACGTTTGGCTTCTTAGTTCCTATCTGTTAACCTATGCTGATTGGTGATCAATCACCAACTCGCCCAGTTTTCAACCTTACCGACCACACCGAGACATTCTTGCGTAATCGTTTTTTTTTTTTTTTAAATGTAGCGCTTTTAAGTGCGTAGCATAGGCGTGCGCAGGGTTCCCCTTCAGGGGGGGGGGGGTCGAAGGTTCGTCGTAGCGCCCCCCTCCCAATTATATCAATGTATGGCGCTGACATTGCGCCCCCCCCCTTATTATGTCAATGTGGGGGGGGGGCTGACTTTGCGCCCCCCTGCCCCCCGCCCGTGCGCACGCCTATGGTACGGAGCACTATAGGGGCCCGGGCTGTCATATGCTGTCGTCGTCTCATGTTGCTTGGCGTAACGCTTGCAAAACCAAGTACAGCATAGCCATTTGTAGCATATTGTTCGTTTGTTTTTCCTTCAACACTATGGCACATACCATAGGGGGAGACTACAAGGCCCCCCCCCCCCCCTGGCGTCGGCGCGGGGTATTTTTTAAGAGCTTGGCTTGTGTCCCCGTCCATTGACAACGGACTGTTGGCCGTCCTGTCCGGCAGCTATTTCACAGGGGGCTGTTTATAACCGCTTCTTTTTCCTTTTAGGCTTTTAAAATTTGCATCAGGGCCAAAAATTGAGTGGAAAATGGCCCTCAAGTGGATTTGTAGGTGCAGAATATGTTGTGTTAGCTATGGCAAGTTAAAAGAAATCTTGAACCTCATAGCGACTGGTTTTCAGAAAACAAAAATGCTTCTGAGAATACAAAGCATCCCCGAAACAGTCAGTTAGTGAATGCTTTCGCACAGACTTGCTCGTCAATAAAAAAGTGTAATTTCTTGGTTGTATCAAATGGGTACATTTCGACATGCCTGCCCATAAACGTGCCAAGAAAAGATGGTGCACGTTCTTTTTATTTATCAGTACAGGGTTTGGCTACCTGTTCGGTCACCAAGGAGCAACTCAATTACTCGTCCAGAAAACAACCTCTGGCGGAAAAATTCGTAACCGCAGCTTCGCACAAGGTGTAGTGGTAGCAAATGGTATTTGCTACGATCTGAGAGCTTTTTTTTGCCATTTTAAATTGAACTCACTGGTATAATTAAAACTTCATGTGCCAGCTGGCCCACTCTCCTCTCTGGAGCATGTTTTAACAAAGTAAGCAAAGCATGACAATAAAAAAATTCGGCTGATCTCACGCGTTGTGAAAATCGATTTTATGCGAAGCAGTCACCGAGTGGCAGCCTATACGGCATTTTTTTTTAAGCCAAGCGTTAATAAGTAGATCGACGTCTTTGTGCAAACTGAAACATAAATCTGGAGTCTCCCACTAGAAATCTTCATAATGGTACCGCGGTGCCGGCACCTAAGAGGCTAAAGTTATATTAAATTCTTTAATTTGGAAGTCGGACTTTCTCCCTTTCTCTTTACACACACACACACACACTATATATATATATATATATATATATATATATATATATATATATATATATATATATATATATATATATATATATATATATATATACACGTGGCGGTGAAAGAAGCACACTGGCTCCATAGTAAAACGGAAGCGAGAAGTACGACGTACGTGGAAACACTTTTAATCATCACAACGTTTCGGCTGGTGGGCCAGCCTTCGTCAGTGTGGTCCACCAGACGAAACGTTAGTGAAAATATACAGTGCCAAACCAACGAAAGTCGTAGTTTCTTTCTTCATTCCTTATGCTATCGGGGTCCGCGTGATTCTTTTCCCACTACTATATATATATATATATATATATATATATATATATATATATATATATATATATATATATATATATATATATATATATATATATATATATATATATATATATATATATATATATATATATGGCATCGGCTCCAGAAATGCCAGAGGGGAGTTACTAGTAGAGTTCGCAGAACGCAATAATTTACGGATCTTGAATACCTTCTACAGAAAACGGACTACTCGTAAGTGGACGTGGAGGAGTCCTAATGGCGAAACTAAAAATGAAATAGACTTCATAATGTGCGACCACCCGGGCATTATACAGGATGTGGAAGTAGTTAACAAGATCCGATGCAGTGACCATAGAATGGTAAGATCTAGAATTCAACTAGACGTGAGGAAGGAACGGCAGAAACTGATACGCAAGAAGCCGATTAATGAACTAGCTCTGCGAGGGAAAGTACAGGAATTCAGAGTTTCACTTCAGAATAGGCACGCGGCTTTAACCGCGGAAGCCGACCTTAGCGTTGACGCAATGAATGATAATCTGACTAGTATCATTAAGGAGTGTGCAGTGGAAGTCGGGGGTACAGTCGTTAGACAGGACACTGGTAAGCTATCCCAAGAGACGAAAAACCTCATTAAGAAACGTCAAGCCATGAAAGCCTCAAATGTAAAAGACAAAATAGAGCTGGCGGAGCTTTCGAAGTTGATCAATAGGCGTAAAGTAGCCGACATAAGAAAGTATAATATGGAGAGAATTGAGCATGCTCTAAAGAACGGAAGAAGCCTCAAAGCTACGAAGACAAAACTGTGCATAGGCAAAAATCAGATGTATGCATTAAGGGACAAGGATGGCAAGGTCACAACCAATATGGATAGAATAGTTGAGGTAGCGGAAGAGTTCTACAGAGATCTGTACAGCAGCCGAGACAGTCAGGATGATAACGTAAGAAGCAGTAATATCCCAGAGGAATCTGACATCCCACCAGTATTAACAGGAGAAGTAAAGAAAGCCCTAAAGGGAATGCAAAGAGGCAAAGCCGCTGGTGAGGATCAGGTAACATCAGACCTGTTGAAAGACGGTGGAGAGATTATGTTAGAGAAACTGGCCACCCTGTATACGAAGTGTCTCTCGACAGGGAGGATACCAGAATCTTGGAAGAATGCCAACATCATCTTGATCCATAAGAAAGGGGACGTCAAGGACCTGAAAAATTACAGGCCCATCAGCTTACTGTCCGTTGTCTACAAGCTATTCACAAAAGTAATTGCTAACAGAATGAATACGACATTAGAGTTTAATCAACCAAGGGACCAGGCAGGATTTCGTACAGGCTTCTCAACAATAGACCATATTCATACTATCAATCAGGTGATAGAGAAATGCGCGGAATACAACCAACCCCTATACATAGCCTTCATAGATTACGAGAAGGCATTTGATTCGGTGGAGACATCAGCAGTCATGCAAGCACTGCGGAATCAGGGCATCGACGAAGCCTATATAAACATAATGGAAGAAATCTACAGCGCATCCACAGCCACTATAGTCCTTCATAAAGAAAGCGACAGAATCCCAATAAAGAAGGGCGTACGACAGGGAGACACGATCTCTCCAATGCTATTCACCGCGTGTTTACAGGAGGTTTTCAGGGCCCTAGATTGGGAAGAATTAGGGATAAGAGTTAATGGAGAGTATCTCAGTAACCTGCGATTCGCTGATGACATTGCATTGATGAGTAACGCGGGAGACGAATTACAGCTCATGATTACTGAACTGGATACGGAAAGTAGAAGAGTAGGTCTGAAAATTAACATGCATAAAACTAAAGTAATGTGGAACAATCTTGGCAGAGAACAGCGCTTCGCGATAGGTGGCGAGACGCTGGAAGTTGTAAAGGAGTACGTCTACTTAGGACAGGTAGTAACCGCGGAGCCGAACCATGAGAGTGAAATAACTAGAAGAATAAGGATGGGATGGAGCTCATTTGGCAAGCATTATCAAATCATGAATGGTAGTCTACCACTATCTCTCAAGAGGAAGGTATATAACAGCTGCATCTTACCGGTACTTACCTACGGAGCAGAAACCTGGAGACTTACAAAGAGGGTTCAACTTAAATTGAGGACGACGCAGCGAGCGATGGAAAGGAAAATGATAGGTGTAACCTTAAGAGACAGGAAGAGAGCAGAGTGGGTCAGGGAACAAACGGGGGTTAAGGATATAATAGTTGAAATTAAGAAGAAGAAATGGATGTGGGCCGGCCACGTAGCACGTCGGCAGGATAACCGGTGGCCATTAAGGGTAACTGACTGGATTCCAAGAGAGGGCAAACGCGTGAGGGGAAGACAGAAAATTAGGTGGGTAGATGAGATTAAGAAGTTTGTAGGTATAACGTGGCAACAGAAAGCACAGGACCGGGTTGAATGGCGGAACATGGGAGAGGCCTTTGCCCTGCAGTGGGCGCAGACAGGCTGATGATGATGATATATATATATATATATATATATATATATATAGAGAGAGAGAGAGAGAGAGAGCAATGTGGAAGAGCACGTCGGGCCCCCGGCCCCTCCTGGAAAATGAAAACTCTTCACCTATGGCACACCACACTGGGGGATTGGCCAAAAAATCGTAGTTTAAAACTGAGAAGGTAATTTGAACAATGATGAATCATAAAAAAGTAATACAATATTAGGTAATATATCAATTAAACACTGCAATTGCTATGCGATTTCGCTAGTAGACCAGACTGCCGTATTATTTGATCAGAAAATTTTCGAATAAATAGATTTTAAGGCCTTTTTATTTACTTTACGAATAGTTGTTGAAGTCAAGGACAAAATGGTGTACGTTTAGTAGCCTGGATGAAATTACACACCGCATTAAAAGTATCCCTGTGGCAATATCCTTAACCGGAGGCACCGAAGCTTAGTACAACTGCTGCAGTTAAGTTTAAGCCTATCTTTGAAAGCGGAGTAATGAGAAGTCTTTTTCTAATAATTGAGTATCTGGGACAAGACAAAAAATATTGTTCAATATTTTCTATTTCTTCGCAGAATTGACAGAGGGGCGATGTCGTCAGATGAACCCTGAGTAAATATAGGTTTAATGGGCGGACACGGCATCGAAATCTGGTGATCATAATTTCTGATTGGCGAGATTGACTCCATTGAGACTTCCATGGAAATTTTAGGTGCTGATATTCCGTCCACGCTGTTATAGATTCCATGCTATCTGTGCGAAATGCTAGTTTTCTATATCTGGTTGCTGACATACAGGGTGTCCCTGCAGCTATCACGGAGAACGATTTAAAAAAAGGTGAATGGCGTTACGCGGAGCAAATCTACTGCATATTGTTCCTAGCACACTGGAGTAGCCACTACTATTTTTTTCTTAGAGGTTTGATTAATTAGTCGTAATTACATTTGTAACTCGACAAGTACTCACCTAATTGTCAAAAGGTCAATGAGGCGTATGTAGGCATGTTCAAGTGGCATCTAACTGCGCTACTTTCAACAACGTGCTAATTGCGGGATCATTTTTTCCGGTTGATCAAGAAAGCCCGCGAAATATGAAAAATACACGTGACTAGACTGTTGCGCGCGTCGGGAACCAGCGCCCTCAAACAGGCTCCCATGAGGTAGACAGTATCAAGGAAAAAAATGCAGAAAGAAAACAAAATGCATCTCCCTATCTGCCACTCCTCGGCCTAAGAAACGCACCGCTTGATTTTACAGAGTCACGCCGTAATCAGAACACCTGCCGCGTTATCAGTGAGAACAGTCGGCCGTGAGATATGGATAATGATTGTGGCGGACTATCGAACAGGAATCTTCTTCTTCTGTTGTTATTAAGGAAAGGAAAAAGGCACCTAATTTCTGTCTGCCTATAGGCGACACGGCGCAGTGCCTTGTAGGGGTGGGGGTAAGGAGGGAATAAAAGAATAGTAGGAAAATAGAGAGAAAAGTGAGAGGAGCACATCCATCCAACGAAGAGAAAAGAGGACAGGAAAGATGGGGAAACGGTCACGGGAGTTCAGGGACGGGTCCGCGAAACACAGCTAGAGGCACGGTGCACAACATCGGCGAAGCGGCGAAGGCCCCGTCGATGAGCGGCGCACGGCATAGCGGGCGAGGAGTCCGTCACGGGGCGCCGGTCAGCGAGAGGTACGAGGAGTAATCCAGGACATCGCGGTCGGCACGTCCGTCTTGCTTGAAATCCAGCGAGCGAATCAGGAATCCCAGCGAAATTGCACGCCTATCGTTGGCGCCCGACCTGTACCCTTGCCAAAATGCGGAACGCTGTCTCTCGCAACGGACAACAGGCAAAGCGGTTGTTTGCAGTAAGCTTATTTGAGGGCGCTGGTTTCCTTTGCGGGTGGAAGCGTAGTCACGTGTTATTTTTCATATTTCGCGGGCTTTCTTTTATCAGCCGGAAAAAATGAGCACGTAATTAGTACGTTGTTAAAAATTGCGCAGTTAGATGTCCTTTGAACATGCCTACATACGCCTCATTGACATTTTGACAATTAGGTGAGTACTTGTCGAGTTACAAATATAGTTATGACTAATTAATTAAACCTCATTAACTAAAAAAATAGCAGTGGCTACTCCAGTGTACTAGGAACAATATGCAGAAGGTGCGCTTCGCGTAACGCCGTTCCTCTTTTTTTAAATCGTGCTGCGTGATAGCTGGGACGCCTGCGTTCTACTACTAGAAGCACGTTAATTATTGGGCCATCCAGCGATGCTCGCGCTAAGGAATCGGCCATTTCATTTATTTTTATTCCACAGTGACAAGGAACCTAGAATAATTTTTAGGTACTTCAGCCGAGGCGGAAATAACGACCTTAATGTCTCTAGGGCTCGTGAATTATGTGAAGCTGCAAGAGCTGTGCATACAGAAAGGGATATATGTTAGTATGACCACACTGTTCTCGTCCGTCTGGAGTTTTCGCAGCGCCATGATAATAGCCATGAGCTCAGCTTCGAAGACAGCATTGAAATCTGGCAGCCTCACGGCGAATGACCATCCAAGCGACTGCGAGACATACGCCTGCCCTTACATCAGTCACGGAAGCATCTGTGGCTATTATGTTATCTGTTTGTGTAAAAGGTAATCGTGTAACCTGTTCTTTAAGAATTGGCGAGATCGAAATTAAACAATTTGGAGGAAAAGTCTCATCATATTCTATCGTAATATTCTGATTTGAACCATTAGTTACAATTATCTCTGTAATGTTCGCGTTTATAGTTTACAATTTCTTTCGTACAAAAATTATCTGGGGAGCAGGGTTGCCAATGGTGGCTACTTTTCGCCAAATTGGCGAATTTGAGAGGCTCGTGGCGACCTAAAATTGTGAATGGCGACACGGCGAATTTTTGGCGATTTTCGGTTTAGGTCTCCACTACGTTATGTATCCTAAGCTCAGTGTCTTCCGAACGATTGAGCGGCAACATTCTCTGTATTTTTCATGGTTTTAGACCCACGAGTAGAATGTGCACATTACGTGTCATTCGGTATGTCCGTCCTGTAACTCATGTGTATCTCCTCAATTCATCTAGATACAGGAGGTACTGCAGCGGCCCCTAGCGACATTCCAGCAACATGTAAGTCAGTGGACTACCTTGCATACCGCTAGGCGGGCAGTGTTTTACTATAAGTTTAAAGGCTTTAGGTGCCTTAAGCTTCTCTAAAGTTTCGCTTCTGAAGGGGCTAGACGACGGGTTGGCCGCGTCTTCCGACCATTTGTTCCGCCAGAGCTCCAACTGTTCTGAATAGGTTGGTGACTTATTCACTGTTTCAGTTCCCCCAGTTCAGCTCGTAAAGACTGTTTTGGAATAGCGAAGAGAGGAGGATACGCGGCTATTTGTGCAATAAAAAAATATTTATTGAGGCATTTTCCACTGTTCTCGGTGAGCGTGTGCAATGAAAACAACTGTTACATAACATTTTACCTTATCTACCTGTTCATTGATAACGCATCGGATTGACGCGTGTAGATATAAGTGACTATAAGAAAGCGTCGGTGGCGTCCGGTATCATATTAGTTCACACTGAAAATGTGTAAGACTCACCAATGATCGGTTCCTGTAAGAATTCTGTCGCGTTACCTTCAATAAACCCTTTAATCCTTTTAATTCATAGAAGGGTACGTAAAGCTGTGTACGAACAATGATTTCACAGTTTTCGCCCAAGGTTTACCGCACTTTTACCTTTGAAACGGTCGGATAGAGATGGAAGTATATCATGAGCGTTTCATTCATTCACCTTTGCGCCACCACGCAAATCTTGCGGATACTCCGAGAAGCAGTACCATGTACTCCCATGGTGAAGCGGGCGATACGACTGGCATTGAGAAACGTCGATATAATTTAAGGGTCTTGGATGGTACTGTATTCTTCGCGGCTATAAATAAGTGGAAATTTTTATTACTATAGGTATGGCGCACATATCTATAGAATGGCGACTTTTTTAGCGAAATTTGTGAAAAAATGGCGACTTTTGGCGACTTTTTGCTCGTCGTTTGGCGACATTTAGTCGAAAGTCAGTGGCAACCCTGCTGGGGAGTGTGAAACCATGGCCAATGAGCGAGAAAGGAGGAGTCTAGGTCACTAATAAAGACACATTCAGATATTCTTACTAGCTAGTGAGCTATAAAATTTTAGAAATGTTTGCAGCGTATGCGGAATCGACGCAGCAATGTTGGCAGGCGCGCTTCCTGATAAACAACATGATTAGCTGCAAACCTAGGGAGCTGCAGACACAAGCGCATGGCTTCTCGCTCCAGGATAACCAGAGGTTTAGTTTTATAAGCATGCAGGACCACCCGAGAATAGTATACGCCCGAATTCCAATATAGGGCGCATCAGTGCTGGGCAGTATCGAAGATACATGTATCTTAGATACTATCTTAGATACTCTTTGGATATCTTGTATCTGTACCGCGATACGTCTCGCAAAACGTGTATCTGTATCTGTATTTCCGATACATTCAATAATGTATCGTGTATCTTAAGATACAAGATACTGCTATCGCAACACCACCGTGCGAAACAATTATCGCTGGCTGAACTCCGATTCTGAAGCTGGTACTGGCGCCACTAAGCCATCTGAATAAAACTAAGGGCAGCGACATACATTTATCTTTCTGCCAGCTCCTCTAGTGAGGGCAGGTGATGAGGTCTGTGTGTCCCTATTGGTGGAACAGAGTCAAGTGGCAGCGCTCGCGCAGTCTCGACACAAACACGCGCGCGAACGTCTACACCCAGCCCACGTAGTTCTTGTTTTCTCGAATTTTTTTTTTTCGTTTTATTTGTGTCAGTTCCATGACACTTTCTCTCAGCCACGGTCCTGCGCCGCGCACTCTAATGAGCGCAGCGTCTGTCACGGAAATTCTTATGCCGCTTTCGTGTCGTTATTGATTCTCTTGCGTGGTGCTTCGTTACGAAATCTGAAGAATTCAAGAACGGAGTTGCTTCGCGTCTCATGGCTTTCACACACTAGCTACTTGAAGGACTTCTTGGATGTAAGTTTGCCTTACATACGATGACATTGGTTCATATGCAGATAATGTTCTAAGATCTATTGCTCCACCGATACCGATGCTCGATCTATTAGAACAAGCCTTTACCTAGCAAAAGATATCTCGGTGTACCGTATCTTTTTGTTCCTGCTATCTTTTTTCAAAGAGGTTTTGAAATCATAATTTGATTGCTAGCACAAACGCTTTCTTATCTGCGCTTCTTTTGGATATGATACCTAGGTCGCTATTTTTTCCGCTGTTATCGCTGCAATCTCTTTTGTAAAGGGCTGCCAAAAGAAGCTCTCTGCTTTGTTGCTACTTTTAAATTTCTGCGTTATATTTGCTACTGTTTACACATTTATACTTCACTTGAATTTACTCTTCTGCCAAGGAGATTTCGAAAACAAGTTATGTGGGCGTGCCTTGAGTATACAGTAATAATAATATTTGGGGTTTAACGTCCCCAAATCACGTTTTGATTATGAGAGACGCCGTGGTGGAGGGCGTCGGAAATTTCGACCACCTGGGGTTTTTAAACGTGCAACTAAACCCAAATACACTGGCCTCAAGGATCTTTGCCTCCATCGAAAATTCGTCCGCAGCGGCCAGAATTCGTTCCTCTGACCTTTGGTTCAGTAGTCGAGCACCATAATCATTAGGCCACCGCGGCGGGCTTTGAGTATACAGTATAAACCATTCTACTTTACCGCTTAATAAAATAGTGAAATTGAGTTTTCATTATAATAATGGAAATTATTAGGGGCTGTCTTATAGATGTCAGATGGGGGATTCGAGAAACATTTATACCAAATGCACCGTCTTTCTCATGAGCGTCCTAACTAGTATATTCAGGCAATTTTGCATGGGCAATTAATTTTCTCTTGTCTTACCTTAACAGGTAAGCTGACGATACTTCATCCTTAATCGGCATAGCTAATAGTGGTCCCGCCTGCATCGGGCTTCTATACTTATTCACTGTGAATGTTTGATACAGAACCCCCTGTCTATATTACTTTTAATTTCTTTTTTTCCCCCTTTTTAGGCCTTCCTGATTTTTTTTTTACTATTACTATAGTCGCCAGATCATCGGAGCTGTAAGTGGCAATAGCGCGAATAGCGGCGGTGTCCTGCGACGCTTTATGCAACTATACTGCCATGCGCTCTTATTTATTTATTTATTTTGGTGTGATTGGGCTTAAACCGCAAAATAACTGTTAGCACCACTCAGCGCAAGCCGCGCCGCAATGTTTCGGAAGCTTCGCAATTTTTTTCCAATTGTTCTGTTAAAATTATGCGCAGGACGCGAGTAGTCTAGTTTAATCGGGAGCTTGCGCGAGCTCCAGGGACAACGCTGGAAGTTTTGATCCCTGATGTATGAAAGACGACGCGTTCGGCCGATGATCAGATTACCGACGACCGACGAATGTGATCGCCGCTATCACCGCGCAGCGTGCTTTGCTTGTGCTTTCAGTAACTTAGTTTTTCTTGGCGCAAGTTAGCTCAGTAAAGAGTTTCGTTTCTACAGTTTGACTGCCGCCTTCATATTCAACACTATACCACGTGACAATACAATACGCCTGAGACGTTTCCTGGTTGCACATGTTCTTTCGTTGAAGATAAAATGTTCAAAATTGCACTTTAGTGAGTATATTGATAACGAACGCTTTACATTAGTAGACACGTAGAATATGAACAGCCATTTCTGTTTTATATCCTCTACGTATACACTATGCGTCATAAAAAATGTCGCTACCAGCTTTGTTGCTGCAGTACACCTGTCCGGAGATCCAGTATTGCGTAGCGGTGGCTTACGGACAAGGTCAATGTCCACGCCGGTATTTGCACCATCGTGACAAAGCTTCTTATTGAAATCCTTGTGAATAGATGGCAACCCGCTAGCTGGTCGGCAAGCAGAGCAGCGACTCCCATCAATTGCAAAAAAACAAGCAAGAACCACTGTCAGCGAAGTTTATAAAGAGCTGTCCTGTTAAGCAGCTTAAACAAACCCCAGAAAGTTATTTCGGAATTGAGCTAATGTACTTTGAGCAAGAAGGACAAAACTTGTAAGATATTAACATACATTTCATTCAAATGAAACAAGGTTGGTCACAGTCAATAAATTTCAAGTGGACATTTTTGTTCATTGGCGTTTGCTGCTACATTATATGGATCTATAATAACAAATTTGCGAATGTATCGAAGTATCTTAAGATACAATTGGCAGGTATCGTATCGTATACAATTATTGCGGTAGTATCTTGTATCTGTATCTCAAATACTTTTTGCCTGAGTATCTTGTATCGTATCGCGATACAATTTCAAAGTATCTTTGCCCAGCCCTGGGGCGCATGTACTACATCTTGTATAACATTATCATGGTGTCCCTACGTACACCATATTTTCGGTTACTCCTTCTGCGTAATAACCCCAAAGCCCGTTGTGCCTTGGCTGCTATGTATTCTATATATGTGGACTCCATGCAGTTACGTTTTTCATTATAGATGATACCCAAATATTTGAGAGAGTCCACTTGTCGAATGGGTTCCTGTTTATACGCTATAGAGACTGAAATTGAAGCTGCTAGTGGAAACACCAATAGCGCACTCTCGCTTACGTTTAATGACATTGAAATCGACTGAAACCACATTTCCAACATATTCATGTATATTTGTAATTTTTGCTGTAATACGTAAATGTCGCTGTCAGCCGCCAGAAATGCAATGTCATCCTGACAAGTTGGTATGGGGCTTATTATTGTATTAAATAACAGAGGAGATAGAATTGCTCCTTGGGGAACTCCGCGATTCTGTTTGAATTTAAATGAGAAGCAGCCATCCTTGTCGCAATAAAATTCTCTTGATTTTAATAATTCTACTATTAGCGCAGTCATATCTTGTGGGAAATTTAAACTCTGTAGATTGTTCAGTAAAATGGCATGTTCAGTTCAACGTTGTCATATGCTTTAGCAATGTCAAGTGTCACAAGCGCAGCGTATTGTCTTCTTTTTCTATCAAGCTGTATGCGGCTTGATAGAAATGTACACCATAATGAACAATCACATCGAAAGCCTATTTGATTTGGTTTTAACCCTTTGAGGGTCGAATTTTTTCGCGAAATCCAGTCCAAAAATGTGTAATTTTTTTATTGCTGAAATAAATTCTTCAGACGATTCTATCTCAGAAAAAAATTGTCTAAAATTTTTTTTCGTGACCGTAAAGTGACAAAAAAATCAGTTTTGTTGTTACATACATATGGCTTATTCGTAGTAAAATCAAGCAGAATCCCCCCAAAAAAAAGCTTCACAGTTTTTTATGAATAAAAATTATGCATTGTATTAAACATAGCTCACAAACATACAAAAATAAGCGCACCAGAGTACGTTTCCGTTTAAAAACGCTCGTGCTCTAACACTAAAAACTTTTCAGCGTGTGATAGTCTTTGAGGCATGGCTGCCCGTGCACGCGTTTCAGATGTCGCTCCTTGATCGTCATCGGAGTCTGAACTCGTCAAAAAATCCTCGTCTGACGAACTGAAATCCAATGAATCAGATTCTGATTCGGCAATTGGGGAATAGTCCGCATCGGAAGAATCGCTGCTCGACTCACCGGCAGCAGCGCAACCGGCGCGCGCTTCCATAACGTAAGCGAACTGCGTCAGTGAGCGCACGGAAGAAAACTATGGTTTTGCGCCCGTCCGGAAAGCAAAACGAGTGAAAAAGCTACAGTAATGCTTCGACTTATCGCCAACAAGACGTTGTTAGTTTTTCCGAGACCCCAAGGGAAATGCAATCACGGCGGCGCCGTTTGTGTAATTTAGCGCCGCACGGAAACAGATGTAATCGCGCGCCGGGGTGCAATAAATGAGCGAGTAACAAGCGGTGACCCTTTGAGAGATTAGAAACCAAACAGCCATCAGCTTTGCGGGCGCAAGAAGCGAAAACCACCCGAAGGACGAAACCGAAACGAGCCGGACCGCGTGCGCGCGTTCTGACGCGAGACTACAAGCCGCCGCGCCTCTTTGGAAAGAAAAAAAAAAGACGGAGAGACATTGGCGTATTAAAAAAAATTACACGTATTCCCGAAGCGTGGCAGCACATTCCAAGCAAGAGAAATGGGAGAAGGCGCGCGTTTGAAACCAACCGCGCCGCGGGCGCTCTCGGTTGCGCAAGCGATAGCCGGCGCGCGGCGCGCCATTTTGCGAAGCATAAAAAAAGCAACAACGGAGAGATATCGGCGCATGAAAAAAATTCCACGTATTCCCGAAGCGTGGCAGCACATTCCAAGCAAGAGAAATGGGAGAAGGCGCGCGTTTGAAACCAACCGCGCCGCGGGCGCTCTCGGTTGCGCAAGCGATAGCCGGCGCGCGGCGCGCCATTTTGCGAAGCATAAAAAAAGCAACAACGGAGAGATATCGGCGCATGAAAAAAATTCCACGTATTCCCGAAGCGTGGCAGCACATGCCAAGCAAGAGAAATGGGAGAAGGCGCGCGTTTGAAACCAACCGCGCCGCGGGCGCTCTCGGTTGCGCAAGCGATAGCCGGCGCGCGGCGCGCCATTTTGCGAAGCATAAAAAAAGCAACAACGGAGAGATATCGGCGCATGAAAAAAATTCCACGTATTCCCGAAGCGTGGCAGCACATGCCAAGCAAGAGAAATGGGAGAAGGCGCGCGTTTGAAACCAACCGCGCCGCGGGCGCTCTCGGTTGCGCAAGCGATAGCCGGCGCGCGGCGCGCCATTTTGCGAAGCATAAAAAAAGCAACAACGGAGAGATATCGGCGCATGAAAAAAATTACACGTATTCCCGAAGCGTGGCAGCACATGCCAAGCAAGAGAAATGGGAGAAGGCGCGCGTTTGAAACCTCTGAAGATAAAGGGACTATCCAAGGGCACCTCTACCGCTCTCCGACGAACTACTGACTGGTCGGCGTTCCGGCTGCACATGGAGGAAACCTGTGAAGGTACGCTTCCAACAGGTTTTGACAATGAAATTCGCAATGCCATAAAAGAGGCTACGCGCACCTTTCAGCCTTTTCCGAACTATAATGAATTTGAAGCCGAATTACAGCGCCTACGGGCGATTCGCAGACGCGCGGAAAGAAGGTACAGACGAACGAAATCAATACACGATCTCAGAGAGGCAAGACGGCTGCAAAAGAAGATTCAGCGCCGTATTGACGCACTTCAATCTAAAAGATGGAAGCTATTCTGTGAGTCCTTGGATCCACGTCAGCGTTTGTCTAAAATATGGAGGACCGTTCGCGGACTTCGTGATCTACCGCATCAGCGTTTCCCTTTCAAGTCTCTCGCTCTGAAGCAGGGTCGAAGAGAGATTGAGGTGGCTGAAGAATTCTGCGCGAAAGTAATTGGCACTCAGGCTACATGTGCACCTATACAATGCGCCACTCCTGCGTCCCGGGACTCCCGCATGGACCTCATGTACTCAATGGAGGAGCTTGAAGCGGCACTGGCAAGCTGCAGGCGCTCATCATCTCCGGGGCCTGACGGTGTGACATATTCAGCGCTCGGAAACCTTGGAGAGAAGGCGCGACGCATGCTGCTAAGTATGTACAACGAGTCCTGGAGGAAGGGTTTGGTGCCGCCAGAATGGAAGTGCAGCCGCTTGGTTCCGCTTCTTAAACCTGGCAAATCGCCGCTAGATCTGTCATCATACCGACCCATTGCTCTAGCCAGCTGCATTGGGAAGGTTATGGAAAGGATGGTGCTGACACGCTTGGAGTGGTATCTGGAATGGTACAGCGTTTACCCAGACTCCATGGCAGGCTTCCGACGTGGGCGCTCCTCTATTGACAACGTGATTGACTTAGTCACGTTTGTCCAACATCAGAAACGCCTGAAACGCCTCACAGCAGCATTGTTCCTCGATATAAAAGGAGCCTACGACAATATAACGCATGGCGCAATAATAGACGCGTTGACTGAAGTCGGAATTGGTGGCCGAACATTCGAGTGGATACGCAGCTATTTGACTGGTAGAAGTTTTTTCATGGTCACTGAGGAAGGCGCCACATCTTACCATCAGACAGGACGTGGAGTGCCACAAGGTGGTGTGTTAAGCCCGACACTATTCAACCTTGTGCTCGTTGGCCTCACGAAATGTTTGCCCAATACAGTCCATGTGTCTATATATGCAGACGACATCTGCATCTGGGCATCTGCAGTGACACGCCTACAAATACGAGCCCGGATACAAAAGGCAGCTACGCTGACCTCGTTGTACTTGAAAAATCAAAATCTAGAACTGTCACCCGAGAAGTGCTGCTTTGTCGCATTTACACGCAAGACAATGCGGCAGTACACAATAACGATCAATGGGCACGCAGTTGCCCACGACCGGAAGCACCGTTTTTTAGGCGTAATCATCGACCGCGATTTATCATGGACGCCACACGTTTTGTACATGAAGAGACGGCTGACTACCATAGCGCATCTTCTCAAGTTTCTGGGTGGAAAGTCGTGGGGCACATCAGTAAGGTCTATGCTACAGCTCTACAATGCCTTATTTCTCGGTTTTGCGAGGTACAGTCTTCCTGTGATTGGAAATACCTGCAAAACAAATTTGAATGCACTCCAGGGCCTGCAAGCTCAAGCTTTAAGGACATGCCTCGGTCTTCCGAAATGTGCGTCTACAGCGGCAACAATCGTCATTGCAGGAGACCATCCTGTGTCAACGTACATAACCACTGATACCCTCAGGGCTCATATTCGACACCTTGCCCGGGTACCTTCGCACCATCTGGCATCTTTACCTGCACAAAGACCGCATACAACATTCAGCCGCATTATTGCTGACCATAGTACTTTTTTGCCATCGAACTATACGCCTGCAGCAAGACCATCCTCACCTATATGGTGCCTACATCGACCCGAAGTGCGCCTTACCATACCTGGAATTACGACGAAAAGAAGAATGTCATCGGTTGCCCTTAAACAGGCTGCACTACTGTATTTACATGAGGTGTACATCACTCACACCCATATTTACACTGATGGTTCAGTTATGACTGCAAGCTCAACCGCCGCCGTAATAATTCCTGCAAGAGCTACCACAATACAGTTCAAAATGTATCACGCAACCTCAACTACAGCTGCTGAACTAGTAGCGCTCCGTGCTGCTCTTCAATTTGTCATGGAGCAGTCACCTACTTCGTGGTCTATCTTCTGCGATAGCAAAGCAGCCCTCCAAAGTCTACCCTCTGCTTTGCGTCATGGCTCACATGAGCAGCTCGTCGGGGAAATTAGGCAAATCCACCATGCAGCAATAGAAAAAGGGCACCAAGTAATATTCCAGTGGCTGCCTAGTCACTGTGGAATTACGGGAAATGACCAAGCGGACGCAGCTGCCCGATCCGCTCACGACGGTGTCAGCAGTATCACCATTCCCCTCTCAAGATCGGACGCCGCAAAAGAGCTTCGTGTGCTAGCTCGTCGTATAACGTTGAACTTGTGGAAATCATCGACATTTACAAGTGCACGGCTGCATACCTTGGACCCTGATCTTCAATTACGCATCCCGTCCAGCTTATCACGACGTGACTCCACCTTGCTGGTCCGTCTATGGCTGGGAGTGGCCTTCTCAAATGCATATTCCTTTATTATTGGAATGGCGGAGAGCCCGTCATGTGAAGTCTGCGGGTGCAGCGAAACAGTCGCGCACCTTCTTTGTGAGTGCACTCGCTTCAATTCCGAAAGAGCGGCCCTCTCAGCCGCACTAGGCCAGCTGGACAACCGCCCTCTCACGGAGAAGAAAATCCTAGGGCCCTGGCCTACCCGGTCTTCAGCACGAGCCGCTCTGAAGGCGTTGTTGCGGTTTCTCCAAGCAACCAGACTAAATGTCAAACTGTGACTGATGGAAGAAAATGACTGATGGAAGAAAAATGACTGATGTTGCTGTGTAGTACTTGGACTGCTGTTATGACTTCGTTTTGTTTGTTTGTTTTTTATTGTTGTTGTAGTATTTTGTCGCGTGCTGTCGTCACAAACTCTTCTTCTTCTTCTCTTTCATTCTTTTACATCCCCTTTCCCCTCCCCACGTGCAGGGTAGCAAACCGGAGACTGCTTCTGGTTAACCTCCCTGTCTTTCCTTTCTCCCTCTTCTCTCTCTCTCTCTTTGAAACCAACCGCGCCGCGGGCGCTCTCGGTTGCGCAAGCGATAGCCGGCGCGCGGCGCGCCATTTTGCGAAGCATAAAAAAAGCAACAACGGAGAGATATCGGCGCATGAAAAAAATTCCACGTATTCCCGAAGCGTGGCAGCACATGCCAAGCAAGAGAAATGGGAGAAGGCGCGCGTTTGAAACCAACCGCGCCGCGGGCGCTCTCGGTTGCGCAAGCGATAGCCGGCGCGCGGCGCGCCATTTTGCGAAGCATAAAAAAAGCAACAACGGAGAGATATCGGCGCATGAAAAAAATTCCACGTATTCCCGAAGCGTGGCAGCACATGCCAAGCAAGAGAAATGGGAGAAGGCGCGCGTTTGAAACCAACCGCGCCGCGGGCGCTCTCGGTTGCGCAAGCGATAGCCGGCGCGCGGCGCGCCATTTTGCGAAGCATAAAAAAAGCAACAACGGAGAGATATCGGCGCATGAAAAAAATTCCACGTATTCCCGAAGCGTGGCAGCACATGCCAAGCAAGAGAAATGGGAGAAGGCGCGCGTTTGAAACCAACCGCGCCGCGGGCGCTCTCGGTTGCGCAAGCGATAGCCGGCGCGCGGCGCGCCATTTTGCGAAGCATAAAAAAAGCAACAACGGAGAGATATCGGCGCATGAAAAAAATTACACGTATTCCCGAAGCGTGGCAGCACATTCCAAGCAAGAGAAATGGGAGAAGGCGCGCGTTTGAAACCAACCGCGCCGCGGGCGCTCTCGGTTGCGCAAGCGATAGCCGGCGCGCGGCGCGCCATTTTGCGAAGCATAAAAAAAGCAACAACGGAGAGATATCGGCGCATGAAAAAATTACACGTATTCCCGAAGCGTGGCAGCACATTCCAAGCAAGAGAAATGGGAGAAGGCGCGCGTTTGAAACCAACCGCGCCGCGGGCGCTCTCGGTTGCGCAAGCGATAGCCGGCGCGCGGCGCGCCATTTTGCGAAGCATAAAAAAAGCAACAACGGAGAGATATCGGCGCATGAAAAAAATTACACGTATTCCCGAAGCGTGGCAGCACATTCCAAGCAAGAGAAATGGGAGAAGGCGCGCGTTTGAAACCAACCGCGCCGCGGGCGCTCTCGGTTGCGCAAGCGATAGCCGGCGCGCGGCGCGCCATTTTGCGAAGCATAAAAAAAGCAACAACGGAGAGATATCGGCGCATGAAAAAAATTCCACGTATTCCCGAAGCGTGGCAGCACATTCCAAGCAAGAGAAATGGGAGAAGGCGCGCGTTTGAAACCAACCGCGCCGCGGGCGCTCTCGGTTGCGCAAGCGATAGCCGGCGCGCGGCGCGCCATTTTGCGAAGCATAAAAAAGCAACAACGGAGAGACATCGGCGCATGAAAAAAATTCCACGTATTCCCGAAGCGTGGCAGCACATTCCAAGCAAGAGAAAAGGGAGAAGGCGCGCGTTTGAAACCAACCGCGCCGCGGGCGCTCTCGGTTGCGCAAGCGATAGCCGGCGCGCGGCGCGCCATTTTGCGAAGCATAAAAAAGCAACAACGGAGAGATATCGGCGCATGAAAAAAATTACACGTATTCCCGAAGCGTGGCAGCACATTCCAAGCAAGAGAAATGGGAGAAGGCGCGCGTTTGAAACCAACCGCGCCGCGGGCGCTCTCGGTTGCGCAAGCGATAGCCGGCGCGCGGCGCGCCATTTTGCGAAGCATAAAAAAAGCAACAACGGAGAGATATCGGCGCATGAAAAAAATTACACGTATTCCCGAAGCGTGGCAGCACATTCCAAGCAAGAGAAATGGGAGAAGGCGCGCGTTTGAAACCAACCGCGCCGCGGGCGCTCTCGGTTGCGCAAGCGATAGCCGGCGCGCGGCGCGCCATTTTGCGAAGCATAAAAAAAGCAACAACGGAGAGATATCGGCGCATGAAAAAAATTCCACGTATTCCCGAAGCGTGGCAGCACATTCCAAGCAAGAGAAATGGGAGAAGGCGCGCGTTTGAAACCAACCGCGCCGCGGGCGCTCTCGGTTGCGCAAGCGATAGCCGGCGCGCGGCGCGCCATTTTGCGAAGCATAAAAAAAGCAACAACGGAGAGATATCGGCGCATGAAAAAAATTACACGTATTCCCGAAGCGTGGCAGCACATTCCAAGCAAGAGAAATGGGAGAAGGCGCGCGTTTGAAACCAACCGCGCCGCGGGCGCTCTCGGTTGCGCAAGCGATAGCCGGCGCGCGGCGCGCCATTTTGCGAAGCATAAAAAAAGCAACAACGGAGAGATATCGGCGCATGAAAAAAATTCCACGTATTCCCGAAGCGTGGCAGCACATGCCAAGCAAGAGAAATGGGAGAAGGCGCGCGTTTGAAACCAACCGCGCCGCGGGCGCTCTCGGTTGCGCAAGCGATAGCCGGCGCGCGGCGCGCCATTTTGCGAAGCATAAAAAAAGCAACAACGGAGAGATATCGGCGCATGAAAAAAATTCCACGTATTCCCGAAGCGTGGCAGCACATGCCAAGCAAGAGAAATCATCAAAAAAGGCGCGCACTTTAAACCAGCTGCACCGCGAACGCGCTCGGATGGGCAAGCGATAGGCGGCGCGCCGTTTTGGGAAGCGAAAAAAAAAACAACGGAGAGACATCGGCGCATGAAAAAAATTCCACGTATTCCCGAAGTGTGGAAGCACAGGCCAAACAAAAGAAATGATCGAAAAAGGCGCGCGTTTTAAAAATAAACGCTATGCCGTACATGTACGACGAAAACCCTTTGGTACCAGGAAGCTTGTGCCGTACACGTACGGCGAAAACCCTGAAGGGGTTAATACTCAATTATCTTCCATCCAGCTAGTTACTCTGCCATGCAGAACCCTTTCTGTGAGTATGTTAGAATTCAGAGATATAGGTCTATATATATATTTTCTGTGTTATCACCTGGTCCATGCTCCTTTGGTATCGGAATTACCTTCGCTATTTTCCAGTCATAAGGAATCCAGACATAGTTTAAAGAATAATTTATAACATTAAGGGTGTCACAGGGAGATAACTTTAATAGAATTTTAATCATAGGCCCTGTAATTCCATCGGGGCCGGGAGCTGAGGAGGGTAAATGTCTAATCACGTGGGACACTCCAGTCATTGCAACTTTTTTTCGAAATGAGTCGCTATGGTAGATTTTTGCCAATCGCTTGGCATAGTCGATGCGAATCTACTCTCCAAGGCTTTAGCAATTAGCTCTAGCAATTTAGTCATTTCATCTGATGAGAGAATTTCATAATCCGTATTTACTGGTGACGGCAGTATTTTCCGAGTTCTCATATATCGAAACAGTGCTTTTTTATTTTTAGGTTTTGAGAGGAAATCATAATGCCTTCTGTCATACTCTTCTTTAGCTTAGGCGACGGTGCGTTTAAAACTGGCTGCAATAAATTTATAATCTGACCAATTTTTAGGAGACTGATTATGTATGAGCTGCTTCCAAGCTCTCTGTCGTCGTCGGTGATCTCTTGAACAATCATCATTCCACCAAGGAATATAAGGCGCTCTCTAGGCAGATTCAACAGTAAATTCAGCTCGTTTGTAGGCTCTTTTAATAACCGCATGTAACTTCATAGCATTGGTTTCGTCACTGTCTTCAGAGTGAGAAGTCAAAGCTGATTTTAAATCATTTTTAAATTTGTTATAATATATAAACTGTCTTCAGAGTGAGGAGCCAAAGCTGATTTTAAATCATTTTTAAATTTGTTATAATATATAAAGACTCGGACGTGAGAACATGGAGGAATTGTTGGCCACTGTTTGTGGCACAGTCCAGCGCTCTCCAAGAACAGCTAGAAATAGCCGAACTTATATAAAACTTAGATCTAAGGTCGAACGGGACCGATTGCGAATAAATGAGGGAGTTCTAGCATTGAGGCACGATAGGTTGTTGTCTATTGAGCACTCCCACAAGCGTTTGCCACACTGATCAATTCTAAAACACCAACACGTGTGATGTGAGTTAAAATCTCCGACTAAAATTTTATCCTTGCACCGATCTTACAGCAATATCCAAACGTCATGTTTCTTCTACATCGTCAGGAAAGTATAAGTTAACCAATGAGAAAGGTAAGCAACCTGCATGGTAACGTATACTGTCTACTGCAAAAATTTCAGGGGACATATACTTGTACGTGAGAGGATTTGACGAATATGACTGTCGGGTCATGGCATAAATAACGTGAAATTCCTGTCGCGTACGTCGTCAAACCCAAGGAGGTTAAAATAAAATTTAACCTCCTTGGTCAAACCCTTACCTCCAGGCAGTACGTGTGGCACATATCCGTTTACCACGGGCCGTGGTGTACGGGTATGCGCCACAGGTGACAGGTTTATATCTACACAGGAACGGCGAGAACATACATTGGTAATTTAAATGCGAGAGCGTTAAGAAAAACCGACATCGGCAGCGTTGACCCGACGAATGGAAAAAATAAAAATTAGGATCCCTGCAGGAATCGAAGCCATAAGCATTCTGCGTGGCAATCAGGTATGCTACCGCAGAGCCACGCCAGGTCTATCAAGTGGTTTGGAAAAACAGCCTATGCAGGCGTAATGTCGGTGCAACGTCAGTTGTGGTTGTGGTGCTGGCTATCTAATTTTACAAAAAAGCAATAATTAAACACTACACATGTACTCCCACGATACAGGCGTCATATCAGATTAACGTCTGTGGTTCCAGTGTTGGCTCTGCTTTTGTAGCAGTCTAATGAACATTCCATTGGTATTCCTATGATTCAGCAAGCTATATTGAAGCACTGCTCGACCCCGGAGGAATGCATTAACGAAAATACGTATGATATTCACACGATTGCACCATAATGTGCACTTAATTTAGGTAATAGTCTGACGATGTACTCATGTACTCTAACGTGAGGGCTGACGTCGCACCATAACTTTTTTTATAGCCACTGTACCTTTAAACGCCAGTGTTGTCGACGTGCCTGGTAAGCCCGCGATGTGCACACAGCTACCACAGTTACAAAAACACGTCGATCCACCTCGTAACGCTTGGCTCAAAGCCATAAAATACAGCATAACTGACTGCTTCGCATGAAACCGATTCCCACAACGCGTGGGATCTGCCGAATTTTTTGTTCTTTGTATGTTTCGGTGAGCTCACTTTCTTCGACAGAGGGGATCTAGAAAGCTTTAGCGATCTAGGCTCCAAGTCAATTTCGGCTGAATACTGTGCTTCTTCATTTATGTTTTCACTTTGCCTCTGGTTGCCTACTAGAAAGGGCCCTGCAGACTGAGAATTTGATGACACGATCTCGAATTCTCCTTCATTTAATGGCCGTGGAAGCTCAGAATTTTGTGAAGCTGTGCAAATATCTCCCGGCGTCCTAATATGTTACATCTGGTTCTTTAGCGATCTAGGCTCCAAGTCAATTTCGGCTGAATACTGTGCTTCTTCATTTATGTTTTCACTTTGCCTCTGGTTGCCTACTAGAGAGGGCCCTGCAGACTGAGAATTTGATGACACGATCTCGAATTCTCCTTCATTTAATGGCCGTGGAAGCTCAGAATTTTGTGAAGCTGTACAAATATCTACCAGCGTCCTAATATGCGACATCTGGTTGGTTAAAATTATTGTGACAAGGACTCACAAATGTTTGCAGCAAGGCGATCCATAACATTTTCTATTGCCTTTTCGACGACATCCGCGATGGACAGGGAAAAAGACGCTTCCATTGCTGTGTTATGACGGGCTGCTACACCGGCGTAGCAGCCCGTCATAACACAGCAATGGAAGCTCAACATGAAATTAAACAAAACATGATCGATTTCATCATCAACGCTCTCCGAAAAAAAATCCTCTCTGAACGGCAGCTTTCTACTAACAAAATAAATGCGCAAATTTTGTAGTACTAAAGAGATGCTTAAATGGCATAATTCCGGCAAAAAGCATTTGCGCACATAAACAATTTTATTTCACTTTAACCTGCATAATTGCCGTACCAAATTGCGAGTGTGTATGTCAAATAAGGTGTTCAAGGTCAGCCTTGCTAGCTCAGGAACTAATAACCAGAAACGCAGTTGCATTTGCAGATAGGAAGAATCAAAACTAATGGTGAAAACGAAGTTTACAAACAGTGCTAGAGTACTGCATGTACAACTTCCTAATGTAACTACAACTTGCTGAACGTGAGCAGCATCTGCATTTCAAAGCTGTCATTGGACAGCTTGCCTGGCTTCTTAGTGAATACGTCCGCACCTACGCAAAATGGGCGCTCGAAGGACACGCTAGATGGTATTCTACGCGCAGGAGGTTTTACGTGGGCCTAAACAGCGCAATGTCATGCGGTACCAAAGGTACCGAGACAGCTGCTCATCTTCAGTTGGCAATGATGCCGAGAAGTCATTTCCGAACAAGTCATTTTCCGTAGGGCTGGAACTCGGGCAGGCAAATACATACCACGAGTCATGACGTCTGCAAGTCGAGCAAATCATGGCAGCTCGCTTTTGACGGTCCGAGAACTGCACTTTGCTTCGCTTCATCGACAATCCACGACAACTTGAACCTCGGTAGCAAGGTAGCAGAAACCATGAGATCCATTTAAGAAATTTCGGCTCCCCATTGCAATTTGCCCCGCACAACGAAGGACCCCACACGAAATAGCTTTGTCAACGCCTGGCGGGCCGACAGCATGCAGTCCGCCTCTGCGACATACTAAATTCGGGGTGTGCTCTGGAAAATGGCTGCCATGAGACGAAGGAAGTTTGTGTCAAACTCCCAGGATAATTGGAATTAAAAGTAACGAGTAACGCGACATCTCATGTTACCGAAAAATGTTAACGTAAGTATGTTACCTGTTACAGTTCCCAAATTGTAATGAGTATGTTACTAATCAAGTTACTGAAAAAAGTAATGCGTTACCAGTAACGCCGTTACTTGTAACACATTACCGCCAACACAGATTCTTAGCCACCAACTTCATCCAAATCCTACAGTGTATCATCAATATTGACTGATAAATCGTCCCCTTGCAACTTATCGGCTTTTCAAGGGGCACTGATATTAAAGTTTTCAGTTTTGCTTCAAATAAAAGGCCAAGCCCTCAAGAGTCTGGAAAATGTACTGGTAAGCGCGAGCACACCCTGAGAGTTTCGCTTCCTACTGTACCCTGATGTCCCGACATGGTATGGGTTCCTTGTCGCGTGCTCGCACAAGACATCGCAACGTTTCCACGACCGCTCCGCTACATGGCTCTGTTGGTGATGCACAAGCGGCCATTTTTTATGTTTTGGTGTCTGACACAGGTTGGCCCATTTGCTACAACTCGCAGATAACGAGCAAGCTACACTTTTGCCCTCTTATGACCCGACGTTATCACAATTATCACGATTGGTGCGTGAAGTCACCAGAATTGATACTGCAGCCAGACGTCACACTAGTCTGACAAAAATTTGGAGGCACAAATAAACAAGGACAAGAAATGACAGGACTGATGCCAATACCAGTCCTGTCACCAATCCTGTCATTTCTTGCCCTCGTTCCTTTGTGCCTCCAAATTTTTGTCAGACCATGCACCAACTAGCCCAAGAACGCGTTTTCGTCATGCTAGTGTTGATGTCAGCAGGTGCGCCGTGCGAAAATTGACTTAAATGTCGAAATAAAATATCACCATTTCCAGAGCTTCCCACTTGCTCAAAGCCATTTCTGTATACAAGAGATTTGTATGGTGTAGTAAAGTGAGGTACGAAAATTGGTGTCAGTACCCCTTCAAGCATATGCCACCACCGCCACAGAGATACTAGAATTACAATCTCAAAGCAATGGAAAAGCAGGGCATGTCAGTGCAGCCAATGTCTCCACAAGTGAACTTGTGTGTCATAGCAGCAACCGTTCAGAACAGCAAGAGCTGCTGCCCTGACAAAAGCAATTCCACTTGTCGAAATGTTGGCTCCCGCAACATTCCCTGTTCAATGATTTTCCATCACGTCAAGCCTCCACTTTACCCTAAACTTCTGTCTTCTTTGAATCACAAAGCATTAAATGCAAGAGCTCAGCTTATGTAGCAGTAGCAAGACTTTGGCACCATTTCATGAAAGCTACATGCACCACACCAGACGCTAAAGTACCAAGAAGCGAGGCATCGGTATGGCTCATGAACTACCAAGCAGTGACACCACAGTCACATATTGTACTGGAAATGAAGAAGAATTATGCGGCAGAGAAGGCACTGCAAACTGCCACTGGAAGGCCAATGAAGATGCATGCCAGTGACGTGTGCTCATGCAGTGACTTGGCATCAAAACCGAATATAATGGTTTGTGTGAGAAAGCAGCCAGAGCACACTAGCCATGTCTACCATGTTGCCACTGGGGTGGCAGTTCTTGGAGATCGAGCTGGCAAATGGCCACTACTATGCATGAGCTGGGGGATGAGGCATGGAAAAATACCTCAATCCCCACAAGCTGCACTAAAGATAAGCCAGACCAGTGCCTGAAGGCATAAAAGAGTTTATTAAAGAAAACAGCATACTAACAACTGCCTAGCAAGGCCACACAAAAAACTACCCTTTACAAACATGGCGAGACATTTAGAAGAGCAGAGTGCGCCACTTAGCATTGCATCCACTTCCAATGCCACATAGGCAAAAATCACCGGAAATGTAAATTGCACACACGTCTTTGAGCAGAGCATCTGATGTCTACCAACTATTTAAATCACTCTTGCAAATGCGGTGGGAATGAGTTCACTGAGTCATCTATTTGACAGCCTGCAAGTGGATGCCATGATGCTATCGGTGAATGAAACCAAAGGGCTTAGTGGATGAGTTGAGGTAGTAAAATGCTCGTTGTATCAGACACACCCCGATGATTTAGAAAGATACTATGTCTGCAACTCCCAATGTCCCTGCAACTCGCAAGCAGTAATGAGATAGTAGTAAAAACACACAACAAAAGAATATGGGCACACACACTCTTTGTCACTTTTTACCGGTACAGAAAGGAGAATAAAAAAAAATTGTCACATGGACAACGACACCGGTTCAGAAAGGAGAATTAAAAAAAAATGTCAAAGGGTCAATGACATAAAAAAAAATTGTGCAAAAGGGAAACAAAGTAAGGCACAACAGCCAACGTTCAAAGTAAGGCACAACGCTCCGCAAACACTTCTTCGACCAAAATGTCGCCTTCAGGGGCAGTGTCGACGAGATTCATGACAAGGTGCTCGGCATCATGAACACCTGTCGTGGTGTCTGGCCTCTTGCCCCGAACGCGTGCCAGAAAGATCTTGCCATTTACTATCTCACGGAAGGTGATGCACTCCTTTGGAGTCCACTCTTCATGCAAGGGCTCCACACCTGAGAGGTTAAAAAGAAAAGAAAGAACTCAGAATTGAGACACTGGGAATTTTATAAGGCTTTAGCGGCCAAGCTTGATACTAATACAGTTAAATGTTAAAATAGTAAAAAATAACATTAGCGTTCTGTCAGTTCGCCTGTTCCACATGTCCCATCATGGGCAGGGTTGTTGTGGTATGCACCCAAATGAAGTTAAAGAGACATAGCAATTAAAAAATTTTTTTCTTGATCGATTTTGACAAAACTTTCAGAGTTTATGTATATTTGTGGGCTAATTTCAAATACGCACTTATTTTTTTAGTATGATTTGTAGTTTTTAAAATACAAAATATTTCATATGCCTTTTTGGGGAGCAAAATTTTTTCTAAACAGAGAGTTACAAAGTAAATCATAGCATCACAATAATCTGGAATCGGAACTATGTGCAGTGCAACAAAAATGGATGTTCTGAACCCATTAGAACAAAAGTTATGGTATGTTGAACATTTGCGAGTGAAATTCCAGCTTGAAAGTGACTCACTCAGGGCAATTCGCCCTGGACCAAGACCTGTTACAGTGGAACCTTGATTATAAGTCCCCTGGTCATGAGAGTGGGCAGGATTTTGTCTTGGGGGGTGCAAACCTGTGTTGCACCACTGCTGGGGTAGGGGGGAGCATTGGTGTAGGTTGTGGGGGGGGGGGGGGCAAGTGCTGGTGCGGCTTGAGGGGGACAAGTGCCCCTTTTGCACCCCCCTGCCGATGCCCATGCCCCTGGTTATGCGACAACTCGGATTTTACGACAAATTGGTTTGGTCGCAGCAAAACTCCCACATAAATAATGTACTAAAACCCTTGATTATACGACTATTTCCTGCAGACCCTGCCTTGTATGATGCCTCCCTGTTATGTCCGAGAAAAAAAAAATAAGATACTGCATTCACTCAAATCTAAAGTGCACCCAATTTTCGTTAAAATGAAAATAAAAATTCATCTGAATGTAATGATACCAGCTTTTTAATATAAAACTGGAGTGCCCCTATGTGGACGATTAGAAAAAAGAGGGGCGAGAGACACCTTGCCATCGTGGAATGGCGAACTTATTGTCCTGGCAGTTCATTTTCTGCAGTTATCCAGTTTTACTGGCTTTTGAAGATTACTTCTGGATACGCCTCGGTCATGTGCTTATTCAAGGGGCATTACCTAGACAAGCTTGATCTACAAGGAGTTGGTTGAGATTGGCAGCAAGCTAGTCTTTGAGGTACAGGTATTTTCCTGCTTTCAGTCGGTAAAAACTTTTCGTGGTCGACATGCAGCTAAAGGTCTCCTCCCTTTGTTTGCACTACTCATGGTCCCAGGCCTCGAGCACGCAATAACACAACACAGCTATCTTCAGCTTGCAAAAGTAACTTTTCCTTGATGTTAATTTTCAGAATGAAAGTGGCACATCAATTGCACTTCACTAAGAACAGATACGATGCACACAGGTCGCAGCTGCACGTGAAATTATGGTGAGCTAGAATGAAATGAACCTATGCAAACTCTGAGAAGTGTGCTCTGTCGCCATTTTGTGATGACGATGGCACTGTATCTTGACCCCTCTGATGGGAGGCTGTTGCCAAATTGGTTTCGGCTTTGTTTTCATACCAGATTCCAACCCGCAGACAATTTTCGGACTTATTTTGGAAAGAAGCGCATTAGATTCAATTTTTTTTTTCAAAAGTGAGAATAAAGATTCACTCAGACCTCTTCCAATTAAATGCTTGGATGTCACTCTTTAAACTAATGTAATCTACCTTCCTTGGAGTATTGCAGGTTCATGCCATGAGGTCTATGTGGCAATATGTACCCATTTTCTGGCCAATACTGAGCCTCTTTACCGATGTTCTTTGTTTTCTGATCATACAATGCCTGCGATTATGCAACGGTTTTGCATGGTCCCTTCAAAGTCGTACAATCGGGGTTCCACTGTATAAAAATAACGTTCACAAATCATATCACAAGCAAGAAACGCTGTGTGTTAGTCACGTCTCGTGAAATTATTTTGCTATGTGTACAGCTGCATTAGATATTAACTGCATATATAACGCTGAAACTGCAGTAACCAATGGTCATAACACAGTAACCAATGGGTAATCCAATGTAGGACCATGCGCACATGCCTACACTCTTTGAACCTGGAAATTCTCCAGGGGGTGGGAGATGACGCAACATTCACAGACTCAGTTATTTTATTACGCCTGGAAGAGTGAAAGCATCCACAACTTGCCGAATCTTGACACATTGTACCAGCAGAATTACTGTGAAAGCTTTGGAGAGAGCACTGCAGTTTGCACTACACGATTGAAGCGCAGTGCTCAATCGTTGTCTCTGCATCAGACCATGCAGTAGCTTTTACCACACCAGCTCTGCAGGTGTAGTTACGGCAGCACAGCTGAACAAGTGCACGTACATTGGAAAAACTACTCCAAAACAAACATTTATTACTAATACGGCTTGGGCCTCTACCATTTAGCAGCGATCCAACTGAGTGGTTGTTTGGAACACTCAGGCGATCATAGGGCTGCCATGACCAGGTGGATGCCCGATCTGCAGTGTGTGTAGCAGGGTGTGGGAGCAAAACGTTTTTCGTTTCGGTTTTTGTTTCGTTCCACTGCAAGAAGTTCCGTTATGTTTCTGTTTCGGAATAACAATATAATGTTCTGTAACGGTTCGTAACGTTTTTTTTTTTGTATGCAGAAATGTGAAGTTAAGGTAATCATAAAAAAATATTTGATTTGTGATATAGTTCCTTGCCCTCCTCTTAAGAAAGTGGGACGGGTAAAACACGTTCTTCCCACGTTTTTCAGAAGAGTGGAAATAACTGTACCGACAATTCCTACCAACTAGCACAAACCAGTATACCCTTTAAAGTCATAGTGCTTATTTTTTCAAAAGTCAATTACGATTTCTCTTAGCGGGCTCAGTGCTTTGTGTCAAGGGAGTGAGCGCGATCTCAGAAGCAGCACGTCATTGAGTGTACTCTCCGATGTGCGTGACCGCTGTTTCGGTAAAAAGTCGGCAGGCCTCCGCAGAACAAGCAGCACAGTCACAGCGAAAGCTGGAAGAGCGGCCTTCCCAGAGTTTATTGTAGACTCTCTTGGGGCAACTAATAAAAGTACACATGCAAGGTACCCACTACGCCAAAAATCATCGTAATTTTTTGAAGTAGCGAAGCACCCACTATGCCATTTGTCGTCATTCTTTGGAGCATCGTGGTACCCGCTACACATCTTTAGGGCATTATGTGCACTTTGTGCTGTGGTTGATAACGATGAAGAATTATGGCTGAGCCATTTGTAACGGGTTGGAAGCATTGAACGACCGACTCGTTGCACAATTCCCATTGTCACAATGCCACAACCTGGCGTCACACAATGCCATTGTGTGACGCCAGGTTGTTGTTTTACTCTTCTGCCAGCTATATTACATAAGTTAACACAATCCTTTGCCCGACATGACGCCTGTATAGAGTATTTTTGCTTAGGAATTACAAGCACCAACGTGGCACTGTGGTGGAATACTCGAATGCCACACAGAGGGCGTGGGTTAAAATCCCATCCGATCCTAGAAATTTGTTCCACATTTCATTTTCTTTTTCTTATTTCATGCGATAGCAGTTACGGACACCGGCGGCGGTGGACAATTATGACGCCGAATTCGGCTATTGTGATCTCATAACAGCTTTCACTGTAACAAACTTCATCGCCGAGAAAGCTCACTCCACGCTCGCCTGCACGACAGGCGCGCAAAAGTCCACTTGCGTTAATATAAACATCTCTGGTTGCCACTGCTTTCGTTTTCCGCACAATTTCAACATATGTTTGCTTTGAAATTCCTGCCTTAGGTACGGGCTAATACTGTACCTTGTGATATGCTTAAGTGCTCACGTTGCATGACGTCAGTAGTTCCGGACTGCCAAGTTTTCTCGTGAACCGAAAAACGATTTAAAAAATTTCGATTTCACTCCGGAACGAAATAATAGATAAAGTTCCGTTTACGTTTTCGTTCCGGTCAAAAAATTTTTTTTTTTTCGTTTTCGGTTTTCATTCCGTTCCGACACACTGGTGTGTAGCTTGCAAAAACTCTTAAACAGGTATTACAGCTGCATCAGAGAACAGCAACGTGCTCCACAATAAAGAACCTGGACGAAGCAATGGGATTCTGGTGGCACGACAGCGAACACCAATGGTTTACGCCAAGCTGCCAGTGGGAGCTGTTCACGCGCTTGAAGCTGAAAAATGTGCCAGCTAGTCTTCCAATGTTGAAGCTGTCAGCAGGCGTGTAACGATTTTTCGGACTCCCTAGGGACCGCAAAATCGTCCGAAAAATCGGGCAGTCCGAAAAAACAAGTTCATGCTTTCTTTATTCTGCTCAAGTGGTCAAATCGCCACAGCCACGTCTGAAATAGCTTTAATGCCTCTCAGTACAATTACCAGGCATTTTGGTGCGTGCCCAGGCTCTTGCAAATACATTCGGTACCTGCCGCGAACCCCGCTTAACTACGTACGTGCCAACCGCCACTTTTGCATCTCGTGATGAGCGCCGCTGATAACAGCAAAGCACGGGATAGATTACGGCTATCTCGCATGAAGCGTTTGTAAACGATGACGCGGAACACAAAGACTGTGGCGGAAGCGCGGACAACTCGTCCGGCTTTCCTCGATGCGTGTGCGCATGTAAAAATGCGCACACACATCGCCGAATCGCCGCCGATACGCAGCATTTGCTGCCGTGTCAAGCCGATCGTTTCTAGTTGTGTGCAGCACATCGCCAACTAAGCTGACGTAATCCAGAAGCACACGTTGTTGGGCTAGTCGGTTCATATTCTTTCAGAAGCCACGGAAGTGGCTATTTCGCGCAAAGAAAACACAAGGGGAGGGCAAACTTCGAAAGTTTGCGCACCCCTTAACCCTCCCCTTGTGTTTTCTTTGCGCGAAATAGCCACTTCCGTGGCTTCTGAAAGAACTAACCTGACACCGTCACTTTACTGTGGCTGTATCGTACGCACGCATTTATCATGAAAGGGTTTGTGATGCACACTTATTTCCTCACTGCACACGGGCACGGCAATGGCGAGCTGGTTTCGTCCGCGAAGGCAACGCGTCTATGCGGCGCACTTAACGGTCTCGCACAGAGGCAGCAGGAATGGCGAAGCGGCGCATTTGGGTTCTCGCCTATTAAATGCGTGCAGTACGCATGCAACTGCGCTAGGCCACGTGCACTACCGAGCAGTTAGCTGAAGGTGCTTATCGTAAGGGTTGTCAGCGATTAAGCCATACTGGCGCGTTTGCCAGCTGCCGCCATCACGCCTCCGTGCATTTCCGCTGCTTATTCGTAACATCGCCACACGGCGCCGCGATAGCGGCCCCTTTGAATTTCTGGTCTGCTTCACCCCATAACGCTTCGGCATTGCGGCAAAGCTGACTTTCGGACTCTGCTACTGTCTCAAACAAAACGACTCGCGAAAGCGCTGGTGGCCGCTGCCTGCGCGGCACCACAGCTGGCACTGAAGCGCCAATGCCGGCTCGCCTACCGCGCCTCCTCCACCACGGCTGAGCTGGTAGGAATACACCTTGCTGCCGACCTCATCCGTGAAACGCCGCAAGTCACACGCGCGACAATCTACACCGACTCGAGGTCTGCCCTCCGCCAGCTCGCCAAAGAGGAACGCGCCCCCCCAGTCGCACAACGTGTGGCGTGGTCACTCCACAGTCTGCGCGAACACGGATGCGACGTGGCTCTCCAGTGGATACCGTCGCACGTTGGCATCGCAGGGAACGAGGCTGCCGATGACCTGGCAAAGACAGCACACGACCCAGCTGTTCCACTGACAACGTGCGCGGACTCCGTGGACTCAGCGCGCCGAAACCTTTGGCGAGAGCTCGTGCGAAACCACCCCGACCAGCGCACGGCCTCCGGCTCTCCACCACGCATTCTATCGCAAAACGTGCTGACCAGGAAAGAGCGGTCCCTCCTCCTCGCACTGCGGACAGGTTCCGTCTGGCCTGCTGAGTGCCGGCACCGCCTCCGCGGTGCGCCCTCGCCCCTCTGCAGTGACTGCGGAGAGAGGGAAACCGTGGCGCATCTCTTCCTTTCCTGCTCCGCCCTCTCCACCCACCGCGAAGCGCTCGCTCGTGCCTTCAAGCAGCTGGGACTTCCGTCTGCCACTGTAGATGACATTCTGCACCCGGTAGGATCAGCCCATCGCGTGCGCCCTGCCCTGTGCGTGGTCCTCAACTACATCGAAGCCGCGCAACTGGCCGACCGTCTTCTCTGAACCACGCCGACCAAGCCCCCAACAAACGGAACTTCCGTGTTTTTTTTTTTTCCCCAGTCATGTGTTTATCGCGTGTTCCCTTTTTTTTTCTTCTTTTTCCCCCTCTCCCCCCAGTGATGTATTTAACTCCCCCAGGCCTCCTCCTCCACTCTAACTCTAACTTCTCCTATACTTTTCTCCCCTTTCCCCCCAGGTGTCGCGGTTGTGGTGTCCTCGCCTGAGAGACAGTTACTGCGTCACTTACCCCCACTATTCACCTAATTTTCCCAAATAAAGAATCTCTTCTCGAACCTAAGAGATGACAGATGCGGCAGAGGTGGGGGCTTCAAATAACGCCTCTCGGACCTGCAATTTGGGCAGAAAGTCCGAAAAATTGGACGCAGAATAGCTTGAGCATCCGAAATTTTTGACGTTCTTATACATGGACGTCTATGGGGCTGGTGACGGTGTCGCGAAAGCGTCCGAATTTTCGGGCATGTCCGGAAAATCTGGCGTCCGAAAAATCGGCAGTTGACTGTATGTTGGTGGCTGCATCGCACGCGTTGTTCAGGACTGTGAGAATTACTGTGCCATTACACCGAAAGCTCTCTCCAGCCACATCAGTAATTAGTTTGGCATCAAGGAAGGACAGACTGCTCTATCCTTCGGACAACTGCTTTACGCCCTGGAAACCTTTCGGCAGTTTGTGGAAACCGCACTTCAAAAGCAGCCAAGGCTTCAAAAGCCCCTGAAGAATCTACTTGAAACAGCCGTAGCATCCGTGTCAATTTCAGCACTGCTTAATTAAGTGCACTACGTCTGATAGCCAGCACCACAAGGATCTAGCCGTGCTGGTTTGCACAAGGTTCCGGAGGCCCCTCCTTGTTAACTATGATTCTACAGCGACGTATGAGAACGACGTCTACAAAACATTTTCTCGAGAAGCCGCTGTCACGAAAATATGTGAAAATGTAAGTCTATGGGAATAAATTCAGTTCACAAGCTTTAGCTTCGACATCAAAAAGCCTCACATTTGTTATTTTGGAAATGCGCTGTTATTTATACGAACAGTGTATATCTGCCGGCTTGAAATACATTAAGACCACACGGAAATCACATAACAGTAGGCCAGTTCTGCCAGTTCTCAAATAAGCGTAAGGTGCGGTTATGAACTGGCTGTAGGTACCATTGGGGCCTAATGATACTTCAGACAGAAACACTCGAGAACTGCAGTACAACCACAGAATATATGACTGCCACGATGCAGCTGCGGCCGCATTCACCGCACTTCCAGCAGCCATACGTGAGCGTATGGCGTAAAGCAGCGGAGCTGCGCAACTCCACCAACAGCGCTCTCCTATTGTCGTGCTAACAGTTTGACGGGTACAGAAAAATATAGAGGAAGCTACGGTTCTAGGCTATTATTAGCCATTTGATATTTTGTAGATGCATGCGTGTTCACACAAATCTCTCCCACAAGTTATCTCGCCTTCAAAATTTTGTGTCAGTGCTGTCTTAACCCTTTGTGGGGCAGTGGGACTCATATGTGCAACGTTGCCTGGCACATATAATCTCATGCCCGATCAGTGAAAGCGTCCCTCAAGCACCCGCAGTCCCCTGTGGCTTTCAAGCTCGAAGTCCGTACTTTTGTTGAATGCATCAAAGTTAAATTTTTAGCACCCAAACACGTCATAGACGCCATGTTTAGATGAAAAATGCAGATCTCGCAGGTTGTGTTTCTGGTGGCGGGACTTGAAAATGCATCTGGTGGCCAGTTTGATCGTCAAGCCACCAAGCAGACCAAGCCAAACCATATGAAAAGTCAACATGGCCGCCTGGGCCTTCTTGGAGGGCCGGTTCACAATCTACACTGCGGGAATGTGTCACAGTTCTGTGTACCCTTTCACATGCTAAATGGTGTTGGTTGCACCCGGCGGCATGTCATTCTCGGAGCTCTCCCAAACCGAAACCAAGACTGGTCGGTAATAAACAGGCTAATTAATAATCCATCGCACCCTGCAGCAAGCAATGTGCCGTGTTATGCCGTGTTAGGCCCCTAGCAACATATTACAGGAAAAAAAAAAAGAAGTGACAAATGAAAATTTTTGCGTCAGTACCCCTTTGAGACTACCACCCCAGGTTTTTTTTTTAATGCACCAGATTCATTTTAAAGAAATGTACTTTCAAGTGATCATGGCAAGAGTCACATGACACTGCAGGTGTCTAATTGGAGCAAAACGGTCAGTATGGTACCAACTAGCCAACTCTCGTCTGTAGTTACACTGTAGTTACTCGCCTTGTGCTGATCAGCTGTGAAATAATGCACCTGCCAAGGCTGTACAATTTTTGTCTATGCAAAGGCACCGAAATAAAATTGTGTGCGTTTCACTAAGACTGATTTTTGAATTTTTCCCATTTCTCAGCTCTTGCATTTCCTGGTTTCTCAGCTTCTTTTTATATGGTTCCCTGAAAATCTTACAGCAGGTTTCAACTCAATTTCAAATCGCCCCTTTTATGCCTCACTCATCCTGACAAGCTAGAGAGATTTGTGAACAGATGCACATTAACCCCCTCCGCTTAACATGGTCACAAGAAGTGCAAGCAGGTTTGGCTCCACAATGAGAGTTATGTGAACAGCACACATACCTGCGAGGGATGCGTGAATGGCCTGCACTGGCAGGCGTCTGAAACGCTGCCACAGTGGCTGCAGCTCTGATGGTAGCATCATGCCGTAGAGCCCATAGTCCACAAAGTACACGCTTGCCATAAGCGGTCCCTGCACCTGGTGGAGTAGAGACATCAATTAGCTCCATACACTCTTTGCACATACACCACAAGCAGGGATACCAAATTTACTATTTGAATATACAGCCTATGAAAAACAGTGATGGTCGAGTGAAGCTACAGTTGATTGACGGGGTTGATCAGTTTCCTATTAAAGCCAACTTTTCAGCAAACGGTATTAGTGGTTTGCTGTTGTGCAAGGATGTATTGCCAGCGTCGCTTCATGTTTATAACAGGCTTTTCAAGTGTGAAGCATGATTCCTGATGTTCAATCACAAGCTTGCTTGATTGGTTTGTGGGGTAGGGACACTAAAGTGACACAATAAATTAGTTTAGATGGATAAATTATACTCTGAAAACTCTAGTGTCGTTAATTGAACCACCATAGGTTTACTAATAGATAAGAAAATCAGTGTCGAAAGTTTCACTTTTAAATTTCCCGCCGAAATCTATGGTGACGTCACGGATTTCAAAGTGTTGTTTCGTATTTTGGCCACATTGGCTAAACGAAATTTCCTGAGACTTGTTATGTTATCAGAGGCAAATAATCTATGTCAGAGTGAAAGTTCAATGCTTGAGAATGTCTAAAACCACATTATGCGCACCATTAGTATAATCGAGAAATTAAGGCAAATGTAGGACACAATTTGCCCCACCAGTGGAACATCCTGGAACAAGCCCGATGACTCAGTAGGGCCCCAGTACAATTAATCGCATACTCAAACTACCCAAGACAAGAAAGAATGTTTCAGTGCACTACAACGTGTAATAAAATGAAACTTGTGCATTTCAGTCTCATTCCTGCAAAAGATAACTTTACATTACCCCTGAGAATAACTCAAGTTCCATTTTCGACGGGCTGTTCTCCACTAAAGCCCCTAGCTTCGTTGTGCCAGCTGTCGGGTAGTAAAGCAAGTAAAGGACAGGCATGGCTATGTCAGAAGGTTGTTCTCGTAGGCGGGCGGTTTGCGTTAACAATACACGAACCACTAAAACATGATTTTCTTCCAAACTAAGCATTTCCTTGGCACGAAACTTGGTTTCTGGAACACTATTCCAGAAATACACATAAACTTAATGATTAGCCTTTAGTGTCCCTTTACGTCTCAGGCTTCTTCAGAATACAATACACTTCATTTTTACCACTTAGGAACTACTTATGCCCAGTAGATGCCGTCAAAATCTATGACGTCACGGCGACTGGTGTGGCAACTTTAAAGGGACACTAAAGGCAAATATTAAGTCGACGTTGATTGTTGAAATAGCGGTCCAGAAACCTCGTAGTGCTGCTTTTGTGCCAAGGAAGTGCTTATTTTCAAATAAAATCACGTTTTTAGTGGTCCGCATCGCGTTAGCGCGCTTCAAATCTCCCGCCTGAAAATACGACTTTCATACGTCACTGCTGCCGTGCCCAACGTTGCCCGCTTTTACTGCGCGGCCGCCGACACTAGTAGCAGCCGAGCGGAAGTAGCGGGACCCACAGTAGCAACAACGGCGCTGCGGCAAAGACTTGCTCGGATGGGCGCATTCAAAGCCTTCACCAAGTTGCGGTTGGTCTCGTAATCCTCAGTACGAAAGTGCAGCGAGCACACACGCAGAGGTTTTGACTGTTTAGCACACTGGCGCAATGGCATGACACTAAGCCACTTCGAGCGTAAGGGTTCATTCCGCGGCACCCAGTGAAAAGACACACCGGTTTCCTTGCTGCAGCACTGGCGTTGTGCACCATTCGGGCATCCGGCAATATCACACGCATGCGGCATTTTGTCGAACTTTCTGTCAGAGCGACTTTCACGAGCGCGCAAAACACGCACGGCAGTACGCGATCCCGAAACTACCACTGAGACGGGCGAGGCGCAGTTCGGCGAAAACGAAACCTTTGAACCACGCGCGCCGTTCCCCATGGCAACGCCACGGAGGTTTTGTTTTCCATGAATCAAGCGGAAACGAACAAACAGCATTTTATTACGTCTTTTGATGCTCGGAATTTCTTTTTTTTACTGCTGCTAGTTTGATTACTAGTGATTTATTGTAGGCCGACTTCCATACGTCATCGGGATCACTTCGAAAATGTCCCACTCGTGGCGCTCATCATGTGATACATTTAGCTTAATTTTTCGGTAAGTAGGGCACTGCTGTTGATAATATTGCCGTTTTAGAAGTTGTCATACATTGGGCTTTCACTCTGACATAAATTGTTATTTGCCTTTAGTGTCCCTTTAAGGTGGTTTCGCCACGCTTATTTTCTTTTGGCGCGTTTTCTCGCTTACCAAGTGTCTTTTTGCAGCAAGCGTGGTGTTTCCAGCATCGTGAAAAGGCAATGTACTAATACAAGGAAAATTGTTTTTCTCTTTAGCATTCCTTTGAAGGGGCCCTGCGACACTTTTCCAAGTAGCCATGGAATGGCTTCACTAAAGGAGCTTTTGTTATTTCCTCATGAATCGACCACCTCAAACATTTTTAGAATCCGTCCAGTACGAGTGGAGTGACAAAAATTTGTCGCACGCTGTAATTGCTTTCCTTCTTCTGTCGTCCTGACGAAAGTGCTGGAAGCTAAGCAGGGGGGATGGCACAGGGGAAAAAGGTGCGTCATGCGCGCCCTGTGACCTTGAGCACTTTACTTTCTTCGAACGTGCGACATACTTTCAGCGCGATCGCGTGTGCACTGGGCAAGTGGCGGCCTCTCATGGCGGCTGCAGTGACTACCAAGCGTGCCATGCTGAAATCAGCCGTGGTACTTGAGTCAGTGATGCAGTGATTTTGCATCAATAGCATCATCTGTCAAGAGAAGAGGAAGCGATTTTTAGCTGACTTTGACAATTTATTGTAAATCCCAGGTCGAGTGCTGCACTATAATGTTTGGCTCGCGTGTTCTCGGGAGCTTCAACTACCGACCGGCAGCGTTTTCTGACCATGCTGAAATAGTGTTGCACGGCCCTTCTAACATTCCAAAGCAACTCAGGCTATCAGAGACACCGTAGTGGAGGTCTCAGGATAATTTCGATAACCCGTGCCTCTTTAACGTAAACTGAAATTACCCAGTACACATTGAACTTTAGCATTTCACCTCCATCGAAATGCAACCGTCGTGGCCTGAATTAAAGTCGCGACTTTCGGATCGGTAGCCCAGCACCGTAACTACTGGGACATTGTGGCATCTTCAACCATAAGGTATTTGAGCAAGAACTTAAGTATATTTAGCAACTGAATGCTAAAATAACATCTCAGGAAGCTGGCCTTAACTAAGGCATAAGTCAGTAACAACTCAGCAACTTTCCTTCTTTTGCTGTTTCCACTGAAAACAATGGAGGAGACAGAGAAGAAAGTGGCAAGAACACCAGCTTCGGGTGCCTTGAGTCCCCATCATATCACACTGTGACAGCAAGTCATGTGAACATAAGATTGGAAAAACAGCGCTGTGTGCGTGTGTTCCTTCTTAGGTGTTTCGTCTTTTTGCGCTGGTAAATCTATGTTAAAGGGACACTAAAGAGAAACCGGAAGTTGATCTTCGATGGTAGATTATCTTATTACGATTATAACGGTACCATTATTACGGCGAGCAGAGCTTTCGTAAGCGAGAAAATAGCGAAAAACAAAATGTGGGTGGCGACGCCACCTTGAAGTTTCCGCACTATTTGCCGTGACGTCACATGTTTTGAAGGCGCCTACTAGGGACTACGTAGTTCGTATTCGGTAAAAATGAAGTACATTGTCCTCTGAGGGGGCCATAGACTTAACATACAAAGTTTGGGGTAATTTTGTCGAGCCAATCGCGCCAAAATACGATACACTTTGAAATCAATGACGTCACTGCGGGGAGATTTCGGCGCGATATTTAAAAATGAAACTTTGGACTTGATTTTCTCCTCTATTAATAAACCTATGATGGCGATATTAACGGCATTAGAGTTCGATCTAAACCGATTCATTGTTTCTCTTTAGTGTCCCTTTAAATATGGAAAAACAAGCTTAAATAAAACACAATGCCACCACATTTTCAGCCAAAGAGAAAAATAAGAAGCATCAGTACATACACACAAAGGGACCCTGAAACAGTTTTGACAATATTGTACAAATGCAATGAGATGGCCGAGCAAATCCACAGGATCATTAGCAGACGAATATTATGTCACTGTACCCCTGCCTATGGCACGCTGCACGGGTGAGTGATGTTGCGGGTAATTTTTACAACCTAACTATGAACAATATTGTTAATAATCATTGGAACACTTTTTGATTGGTTATATAAAGTGTGAAGAAGAAGACGCGTCGCCGGTCAGCAGTATCGCCAACGCTCGCCTCGTGCTGCTGGTCGCTGGCATCTTTCTGGACGGTGCTCTGCCCCACTCGCTGTGTTTGTTCAGAGCGTCACCACAGGAACGCACCGCCAATAAACCTCTTCTCAATTGGTGGAGGGTGCTGAGGGTCCCCATCAACTGAACCTGGGGCTGCGAAGCAGAACACTTCCGCCCGTCATGACAACGAACGTCGACCAACCGGCCCCGTCCGCCCAGTCCGGCAGCGGCACCGGAGTTCCTCGGCTGAGGGACCCCAAGGTTTTCAGCGGCGCCGATGAGACCGACGTAGAGGACTGGTTCACTAACTACGAACTGGTGAGCGCGCACAACAAGTGGGATGACGCCGACAAGTTGACCCATGTCGTGTTTTATCTCACTGACGTTGCCGAAATGTGGTATCACAACCACAAAAGCGCTATCCCGACATGGTCAGTATTCAAGACGTCTTTTGCTGAAGTGTTTGGCCGACCCGCTGTCTGCAAATTTCGTGCCGAACAACGCTTGCGCACTCGAGCCCAGAAGACGTCCGAAACGTTTACGAGTTACATTGAAGACATCATCGATCTTTGTAACCGTGTCAACGCCGCCATGCCCGAGACTGACAAGATTCAGCACATCCTCAAAGGGATCGATGATGGCGCATTTCAGATGCTCCTGGCCAGGAATCCTCGCACCGTTTCGGAAGTCGTCACCTTATGTCAAAGTTATGACGAGTTGAGGAAGCAGCGCGCCCTGACTCGGCCATTTTCATCGCACGCCGACTCGCTCTCGAGTCTTGGTACTGTTCCCGAGCACTCGCCGACGCTTCAGGAGATCAAGGACTTCGTGCGCGAAGAAGTTGCTCGTCAACTTTCCTTCGTCCCGTTCACACAGGAGCCGCCCTCTCGTCTGCCGCCAACGCTCCGCACTGTTATTGCCGAAGAGGTCGCCTAAGCCGTTCCCGTCGCTCACCATCCGCAGTCCGTGGCCGCGCCTCTTACATATGCGCCGGCTATGCAGCCCGTAGCCTCACCTCTTACGTATGCCCAGGTGGTGCGTAGGCCTCCCCAACAGCCTTACCCACCTATGCAGCAATATGCCCACCAATCTGCACCTATTCCTACATCTTGGGCCGAGCCGCGAGTCAGCACTTCTTGGAGGACTCCTGACAATTGCCCCATTTGCTACGCCTGCGGTACTCCAGGGCACGTTGCGCGATATTGTCGCCGTCGCTTGCAAACATCCATCGACGCTACCCGGCCATTCCAATACGGCGCTCATCCCATGCGCCCATCTCCTACCCGACCCTCACCACCGTATGCTTGCCCTGACCTCCCTGACTTACCGTCGTGCCGCTCACCATCTCCTCGACGGCGAACGCTCTCCCCAATGCGTCGCCGACCCGGACCCTCGAATCAGGAAAACTAAACGCCGCAGTTCAAGAGGCAAGAACTGCGCCATCTTCGAACTGCCCAAGTCCTCGCATTTATCCTGCTAACGTAGTCGCCGTATCTGTCGATGGTGTTCCTTCATTTACCCTTGTAGACACCGGCGCAGCCGTTTCTGTTATAGCCGCCAAGCTCTGCCGTTCACTACGCAAAGTGACCACGCCGCTCTCTGGACTGTCACTACGCACGGCCAGCGCACAGCACATTACACCTCTCGCAGCCTGTACTGCCCGTGTATTCATACAAGGCTCTATGTACGTCGTGGAGTTTATTGTTCTTTCTGCCTGCTCGCACGACGTCATCCTCGGGTGGAATTTTTTATCACGTCACAATGCCGTCATCGACTGCGCACGCGCAGTTGAATTTTCGCCGCTTTGTGCAGAGCCATTCCACGACGCTCTTGATCAGCTGCCTAAACTCGTTGTGCGCGAGGACACCGACATTCCGCCTGCCTCTCTTGCCGTTGTCCCTGTCTTTTGCGGTGGCCTCAACGATGCTACGGTCTTGTTCACACCTTCAGACACCTTCATGAGTCGCAGAGCCGTCCCACTGCCTTTTGCTGCTCTTGACATCGCTGCCGGCCACAGCAATATTTTTGTCTACAATCCCCTCTCCGCACCGGTTACATTGCTTGTCAGCGAATGTCTCGGTCGCGTGGAAGAGCTTGACTCTTCGTTCTTTCTGAACGTGCCAGACGAATCGTGTCATACTGACTCGAATGACCTTCATGCCCTTTCCACACAGGAGGGCTCGTCGAGTGAAATATTCACGAGTTCAATCGCCGACACCCTGACTGCCGAAGAACGCGCCGTGCTTCGACTTCTCCAACACTTCACGACTTCATTCGATGTTTCTCAGCCGCAGTTGGGCCGCATGTCAGAAGTCCACCACTACATTGACACCGGTTCGCACCAGCCATTGCGTCAACGACCGTACTGCATCTCTGCTGCAGAACGTCGCGTCATCAACAACCAGGTCGAAGATATGCTACGCCGTGGCATTATTCAACCATCCCACAGTCCTTGGGCATCTCCTGTCGTGCTAGTTCGCAAGAAGGACGGGTCTATTCGTTTTTGCGCCGACTACCGTCGCTTAAATAAGGTGACGCGGAAAGACGTCTATCCTTTGCCGCGCATCGACGACGCCCTTGACAGCCTTCAAGGAGCAGAATTCTTCTCGTCCTTAGACTTACGTTCTGGCTACTGGCAGGTTCCGATGGCTGAAGCTGATCGCGAGAAAACTGCATTTATTACACCTGACGGGCTGTACGAATTTAACGTGATGCCACGTTTGAACGACTCATGGACAACACACTGCGTGGCCTCAAGTGGTCTATGTGTTTATGCTACCTCGACAATATTGTCGTTTTCTCTCCTGATTTTCCTACCCATCTACATCGGCTCAGACAGGTTTTGACGTGTTTAACCAATGCTGGACTGCAACTCAACCTCAAGAAGTGCCGCTTCGCCGCGCGGGAGCTGACCATCTCAGGCCACATTGTGTCCAAGCACGGTGTTCTACCCGACCCTGCGAAACTTCGTGCCGTCGCCGAGTTCCCGAAGCCTGTTACCATCAAAGAGCTTCGAAGTTTTGTCGGACTATGCTCCTACTTCCGGCGCTTCGTCCGAAATTTCGCGTCCATCATGTCGCCGTTGACCCAGCTCCTACGCGGTGACACAGACCTCTCCTCCTGGTCTCCTGAGTGCGACGTCGCGTTTGCTACGCTCCGTCGTCTGCTCACCTCTCCTCCCATCCTCCGCCATTTCGACCCAACAGCTGCCACTGAAGTGCATACAGACGCTAGTGGGGTCGGTCTTGGTGTTGTCCTCGCCCAACGTAAGCCCGGCTACTCCGAATACGTCGTCGCCTATGCAAGTCGCACGCTGACAAAAGCAGAGACCAATTACAGCGTCACTGAAAAGGAGTGCTTAGCTCTAGTATGGGCGCTTACCAAGTTCCGCCCGTATTTGTACGGTCGCCCGTTCGACCTGGTAACGGATCACCATGCCCTTTGTTGGCTCGCCACGTTGAAAGATCCGTCTGGCCGACTAGCCCATTGGGCACTCCGAATTCAGGAGTACGATATTCGCGTCATCTATCGCAGCGGACGCAAGCACTCCGACGCGGACGCCTTGTCCCGTTCGCCTCTACCTCCAGACTCAGCCTGCGCAAAGAACTGCACACACTCGGTCACATCCCTCGAAATTGACTCCATTGTTACTGAACAACGCCGTGACCCGTGGATCGCTTCTCTTTTCGGCTATCTTTCTGGAGCATCGACCACTCCTGTATCCCGATCTCTCCGACGCCAAGCTGCCCATTTCGCCATTCGTGATCGGCTGCTACACTGACAGAACTACGCTCCCGCAGGCCGTAAATGGCTCTTGGTCATTCCCCGCAGCTTAAGATCACAAATATGTGCTGCCTTCCACGACGATCCACAATGTGGCCATGCCGGAGTTTTCAAAACCTACGAACGTATTCACCATCGCTACTACTGGCGCGGAATGTACAACTCTGTACCAAAATTTGTTCAGTGCTGCCCTGACTGTCAGCGTCGCAAATCACCGCCTTCACGCGCGTCTGGAGCCTTGCAGCCACTTCCGTGCCCTGCCAAACCCTTCGACCGCGTCTGCATAGATCTCTACGGCCCACTGCCGATGACACCGGATGGCAATCGGTGTAGATCATTTGACACGCTACGCCGAAACTACTGCTCTGCCAAGTGCTACAGCGCGGGACGTAGCATCTTTCGTCCTATGCCGATTCATCCTTCGTCACGGCGCACCTCCGGAACTCCTCAGTGACAGAGGTCGAGCCTTCCTCTCCGAAGTCGTCGAAGCTCTGCTTTCCGAATGCCACGTTGTTCATCGACGGACCATGGCCTACCACCCGCAGACTAACGGGCTCACCGAACGATTCAACCGCACCCTCGGTGACATGCTCGCGATGTACGTGACATCTGATCATGGTAACTGGGACCGCATTCTTCCATTCATAACGTTCGCATACAACACCGCGACACAGGCTACCACGGGATTCTCACCTTTCTTCCTCCTGTGTGGACGCGAACCTTCGCACACCATCGACACTCTCCTACCATATCATCCGGACGCTTCCGAATGCCCACCTGCGTTCGAAGCTGCCCGACAAGCGGAAGAGTGCCGCCAACTCGCGCGCACCTTTACATCGCAAGAACAACAGCGCCAGAAGGAAAGCAACGCCGACTCACTTCGAAGTCCCAGCTATTCCCCTGGATCTCTTGTATGGCTGGCTGCTCCCTACCAAACTCCTGGGCTGTCCTCAAAACTCGTCCCAAAGTATGAAGGGCCTTACCGCGTTTTGGAGCAAACATCCCCGGTGAATTTTATCATTGAGCCAGTTTCCCTATCTGACGACATGCGCCGGCGTGGACGTGACCTCGTCCACGTGGCCCGCCTCAAGCCATACCACAGCCCTCTGCCTCCAGACTCCCAGGTCGCCAAGATGGCTCTTTTTCGGCGGGGGCGAATTGTGAAGAAGACGCGTCGCCGGTCAGCAGTATCGTCAACGCTCGCCTCGTGCTGCTGGTCGCTGGCATCTTTCTGGACAGTGCTCTGCCCCGACTCGCTGTGTTTGTTCAGAGCGTCACCACAGGAACGCACCGCCAATAAACCTCTTCTCAAAAGAAAAGAGTTACGAATATGCAATCGCAATTTAATGATTTGAGAACTTCTAGCGGATAGCGAGCATTATCTGCCTCTATAACAACATGTCCCACACTGATGTGAGCTGTGCAACCAGTGTTGACCTCGAGGCTTCTTTTCCCTAACACCACGAATTGCCTTTGGTGCACTGCGGGCTGCAAATTTGACTGGCGATATGTCAATTGCTGCAACATTTTGTGCCTATGCAAGGCACGTAGCGAGTGGAGCTGCTGTAGCGTGTTGGTACAGTATCACGCCATCAATCAATGCGAGGATGCATGCGAGGATGCATTGAAGAAAGTGTGACCAGACAGTATCATTGCGGCATCTAGTGGCGATGGCTGCAGGAGGTGGAGCTCAGCCCCAATGTCCAGTTAACCCTCCCGCTAGGCAATGTCTGAGGAAGAAAAGCAGTGCTAACAATGAGGGTAATGCAAATTGCCAGTAGCTGACTTGATAACAGCTGCTTCACTTAATTTGTGGTGCAAATGATTTGATAATGTTGTAGCCTAAACTCTTAAACAAATTAAAAGAAGCATTTGAGGGACTCTAATTATGGATGAAAACTTGAAACGCTTGGTTAATAGTGAGATAATTAGGAAAACAATTAAGTGAGACAAGTAAAGATCAGGTTATGCTTAAGTGTGTCAATGATGGCATCAAGAAATGCATTAAACACTCTGGGCAACTGATTTCTGTCATCTGCAAGCAAGTGGCCACTCAATGCCTCAACAAAAGATAAGTGTCTTCCCTCCAACTTTCTCGATTGAGTGAACATGCAGGTTTTGTCCATAAAGTAATAAGACTGAGTCTGGTAAAAAGAATTTATTGATCCAATTGGTACCAATTAATACAGTTCTACAAAGTAGTCTCCTTGGGCGTAAGAGCACTAAGACGTCTGCTGGGCTCGCATCATGGCTGTTGCAGCACTGATGGAAGCCCGGCAGACTTCATTCCTGCTCCCAAAGCTCAAGAGAAGCCTGAAAGGTGACAGTTTCGACGGTGTTCCCACCACTGAATGGGCTGTCACAAAGTCTGCGAAAGAGGTCGTGGTAACGGACTTTCAGAGAGCCTTTGCAGTTTGAGAACAGTGTTGGCAGCAGTGTATTGATGCCGAAGGAGAATATTTTGAAAAATTTTAGTATGTACTGATTGGATCAACAGACTCTTTTTACCAGACCCAGTCTCGTTAGCTTAAGGACAAACCGTGTATGCATGCTCCGAAACTAAAAAGTCTTTCAAGCTATAAACTAGGGCACTTGGCAAAGCTTACACCGACATTTACAAAAGCTATTGCTTTTCTTCCACTGTCGCACATCATGTGCCTTATACTCTGTATGTTTTTTTTAAAACATGTTGCAACAGTAACTTGTTTACCTTTTTAAAGCAGCACCTTTGAAGTGCATCTCAATTCTGCATATACAAATGTCGCAGCCTTCAACAACCCTTTGGACAGAGGCTTCTGCTGTAGAAAATTCTACCGAAAACCCAATGCTAACAAACTGAGCTCTGTGGTTGCCAAACTACAAAAAAAAAGGCAGAAAAGGGGGTGAAAGACCAACCTTTTGCACTAGCACGCGGTACCAAATCTTGTCCGAATGATAACCAGCATAGTAGTGGCCCTTGCGGAGCAGCGCCTCAGGCAGGCCCCTAGGGAAGGTACTGGAACCCTCTGCAGCATAATAACTTTGCATTTCTGACATCAGGGCCTCCAGCTCTGCCCTCTTGTCCACCAACTGAAACGTGAAGCTCTGCGGATTGGCAGCGTCCGTAACTTTGACATCCAGGAAAAACACAGGGGTGCGGAACTGAAGCACTGGAAGGGGCTTGGCCTTGAAGCTTTCCTCATCCAGCATGGGTGGCACCATCAGGTCTTCCTTTGGATCAGACAACTGCGAGGCAGTGCCAGCAACATCTGGGCCATCGCCTTTTGGCCCACATGTCATCGTCAATGCCTTAACTAGTGATGTCATGAAGGTGTCTCCAGCAGCACTGCGAAGAAGATTGCACAGGAACAAGAACTTTTTTTTTATGTGGTCATGGATACAACAGCACGAAACAGTACGCTGCCTTTAGGCCAGACTAAACCACAGCTCTCCATACTTCTCATTCACTTCTCGCACCCTCAGAGAGAGAGCGCCAATTTAAAAGCATACTAACATAAATTTTACACTTCATTACTTTGCATATATTTGATGGTTCTCTATCTCAACAGCCAAGAACCCTACAAGCCTCAGAGACCTAAATAATTAGGCACAAGGGCTTCTTTACAGCCAAGTTGCATTTGTTTCTACTATTTCATGATGCAGATCGTGACCATGTCGGAGAGGCATGTCACAATGTTTGAACACTTGCTTCAGCTTGCTGAGCATGTAGAACCGGTGGCACTAGGCTTGCCACCATCTTTATACAGCCAGTAAAATTTTGCAATTGTGTAAGAAAACTATGATTTGTTGGAAGCCAGAGGTAAGCAAAGTGCTGTGCGACTTATGTGTTTGTACAATTATGGTGTGAATTATGACACACAACTTGCATCGGGCAAGGACCCTGTTAGGCATTGATACGTGGCACAAACCACTAAACTGCTGCAGGCAGATTCATCCACATTTCTTCAACCATCTGGGAATGCCAAATTTTCTGCACTTGAGGACTTCCCATTTACACCGGTGAGCTTTTAGCATAAAGTGTGTGTGTGTGTGTGTGGGGGGGGGGGGGGTTGACGATACATTAATGCCACTGTATTTCCCTGTTATATTCAATCTTGGTGGAACCTGTGACAGGTGACCTCCATGAGGAACGCTCTTGTGGCTGAAAGAACAAACGCCAATGAGCGTAGAAACACTATTAGGAAGAGTGTGAGCAAGAATGGCTGTAATAAATAAGCATGTAGCTTACTGCATTACTTCAATTTCTGTGACACTGCTTCAGCACCCCCCCTTTAAACTTTCTAAGCAGAAAATCCTCGACAGAGTTTACTTGAAAAATGCTACGATAAACGACAAATTATAATCGGTGCATGTCACCGGCTGGGAAAGTACAGTGCATTAAAAAAAATAATAATGCATGGTAAATAAAATAGGAACGGTACTTCATGGCCCTGTACTACTATGGCTGATATATCAGTCGACAAAAATCACTGCCTGCCCCTTCCATAGTTTTACAGTTCTTGCATCAACTTTACAAGTGCACTGTCAATGTCTTCTAGTTGCACGTCATAAAAACAAAATACAGTAGCATACACATTGTGCGATTGACCAAAGCTATTTCGGCACAGCTTCTGGCACAGCTGAAACCTCACTTTAAAGCAGCAAATCAGCCTTTTGCAGCAGTTACCAGTCCCACATTTTCGAACATAAATATTCAAGTTTCCATTTATTTATGTCTCTATTTACTTAAGCTGGAGCAGTTGTGCCATGTTCAATGTAATCGCTTTTTGCGCACATGCATGCATTTTTAGAATACCCCAAAAGATGAATTTAAGTAACTGATCTTCATTTTCATGTGGAGAGCCCCAAGGTTATCCTGTCCTGCAACCTCGGGCCACCTAACATTTGCCAGCAATGCACTTCATATTTGCAAGCGAATCTGGCTCACCCCGATGCTTTAGTTACATTACTGGAAGTGCAAGCTGTTGAAATTTTCCATGCATTCTCTTTACTATTGAAAAGAACTGTTCTGATGTTTGTGCTTTCATAACAACCTACCGTAAAATTCCGAGCAAGCGCCCCCTCCGATTTCACAGCTAAATTCAAATTTCTGTGCCATTCCGGGAAAGTGCCCCCCCCCCCCCCCTACACTCTCCTTTATCTCAAAGCACCTGTGCCTGAAGTTTATCATGAAAGTTTGATTTTCTTTTTCTTTCCCACATAATGATCTCACCCATAACAGGGCGCACGACACCCATTATGATTTTCAGGTTGCCGCGAGCAAAAGCATGGCCTTCGAGATCTGTATTTGCAATTTGAGTAATTATTCTGATGACATATAGCTGTTGCGTTGGCGGGGGCTCATCATCGGAAGTGCTTCCATGCACTGTTACCCACGGTCATCACGTTGCATTTGTGTTTTTGAATTATTGTAATGCACCGTGCCATATACGAGAGCCGGAGGACTTCTGAGAAAGTCCATGTGGACTTAACTTTTTTTGTTTCCTTGCTGCCACCATCTTGAATTTTGGTGCCGTTCCGGGAAAGCATCCCCCTTCCACTTTGCCGGTATGTACCGCCAGTTATGGCAAGACAACGGAAAAATCTGGGATCAGGGACGCTACGGCGTGGTGACAGCTTTATTACGCACTTGTTCGGGAGGTTTTTTTTATTTCAGCTTTTATGGGCTCGTAGACATGTTGATAGAAGAGCCACCATTCCAGTCGGAAGCACCACTCCTAACCTTTTAACGGCTAACAGAGGGGGTTACGGCAGCTAGTTTTTCTTGCTTTTTTCCCCTATGGTCGCGCAATGCGGCTCATCTGACAACGGTAATGATGTGCTTCATTGTCATGGGCATTCTGGGCCCAAAAATCTTTGGCCACCTGTTCACAGCAGTATTTTAACTGCGCGCCAGAACGATGGGAGTTGCTGAACGAGTGGTGCAGTGTGTAAGTGGCAACTGCACAGCGTGAACAAATTTTCACATGTGAAGCCAATCCTCGAAGGTTTCGTGGGCCAAAGTTGGGATGTTTTACAGCGCTTGTGGCATACCCGATAGAACTACAGTCGACGTCCGATTTCCCGGACATGCCTGATTTCCCAGACTCATCTGTGGCACCGTCAAGTTCCCCGTAGAGTCAATGTATTAAAAAGTCCGAAATTCCGGACGCTTATAGCCTTCGCCATCCGATTTCCCGGACTTTTTACTGTTAACCGCCGACCCAAAGTAGGGTAGCCACCCTACCCAAAGTCACCACTGACGCCGCCATTTTGGTTGTTTTCATTTTCATATCCTTGAACCCACCATACTCGCATCGCAGGTGTGGCCAATGCCTGTGTGGCCAGCAGCACCGCCGCACCGCGCCGCGGCTGCCGTAACCTCGAAACCGCACGTGTCAATCCGTTGCCAGCCGTAGCTTAGCCAAGCCAAACCTCACTGTGTTCGTTCACGTGTTGTTTTGACAGCTGCGGTCGTGTCTGCGGTTGATCGTGTGCTGCTGCGCGCTGCCTTCAGTGATCACGTTTCCCGACTTTCAGCATCCACCGAGTTCCTAGCTGTTTCGTGCTGCGCTTTTCGTCGAGCGGATTCGCCGTTTACAGCAATGGCACCGACTGCTCCTTCGTCTTCGTCCGCGCCTTCGAAGCGCACAAAGCCACCTCGTAGGCTCACGATGACGAACTGCCATCCGCGGACGTTGCCTTCAACGATCTGCACGCTGGCGGCGTGTTGATTCCAGCCGAGATAACCCTTGAGAGCTTCGCCGACGCTGACAAAGACCTCGAGCTATGTGCGGAGTTGACCGATGATGAAATCATTCATCAAGTTACGGAGGATTCCGATGACTCCGACACCGAGAACGAAGAGCCAGCTCCTACACAGCCAAAGAGCTCGGAGTTGACGCGAGCACTGATGACACTGTCATTGGTGTACAGCGGCAACATGACGTTGACTGAAATTGAGGCAGACATAATCGCGGGCAAGCGGACCGTGCAAAAGAAAATAAGCGACTTCTTTGCGCCCAAGTGCTGACCTATGAGGTAGTGTCGGCCACGTCGTATTTTTTTTTTTATAAACGGCTCTTTTCAGAGCCACCTAAACGATGCATTAGCTGAATTGCTATGGGAATCTTGTACTCCGGCTGTGACCCTCTCCGTCAGCGAAAAATACCTACCAAGAAGGTGCGTTTTCACGTGCATTCGTTTTTTCGGACTGCCCGATTTTCCGGACGTTTTCGCGGTCCCTTGAGAGTCCGGGAATTCGGACGTCGACTGTACACAAGAAGTCCGTGCCTTCGTTTCGGAAGCGAAGTGATGAAGGCCTAGACAGTTTTCTCGTGCGTTTTTTTTAACGTGCGGAAATGACAATCTCCTTTAAATTAAACATACACTCGCTTTTGAACCAGGATATCGGTGAACGTTTTAATGAAAGGCCTACTGGAACGATGTTAGCCTTAGTTTTAGCCAACCCACCCTAACCAAGTTGCACCATTGGCTTTTGTCGTGTTTTAGATATTTGTCCTGTCGAATGATTCGATTAGGTATTATTCAATACGAATTCGAAACTCGATATTTGCTACCCCTTAATTGAAAAGTCTGCGATTTTGTGAATTAGCCACATCAGTGTCATTTTATCTGCGGGAAAACATTTCTGCCTCGACGTAGAGTGTGACTAATTAACAGGCTTGTGTCATTTTATCTGCGGCAAAACATTTCTGCCTTGACGTAGAGTTTGTGTGCGAAAATGACATGAGATTTACTGTCCCAGGATTTTTATTATATAATCTGTACTGCCTAAAAAAAAACACCTTGTACAAGACTACTCGTTTGTTATGAATTTTAAAAAATTTTAAATTTGTGTAGAAGCAAATTCAAATACTGTCATATTCGTTCAAATATTTGAAGTGCTCAAATATTTGCTCATGTCTTGTGTGTTTTTTTATGTTGTACAGTATTTATAAGTACTGTATTTACACAATTGTAAGTGGACTTGAATGCAGGTCAGACCCCTATATTGTGCATCAAAAAAAAAAAAAAAAAAAGACGTGTGAGCACATTATACAACAGAAATTTACTAATGTAGTCCCTGGACTGACTACCAATTATCACTAGAGACATTGCAGTCTTCATGAACTTCGATGCACAGACCATGTTCGCTTTGATGTGCGTCCTTGGTATTCCTGCTTCCGAAGCAAACAGACAGGCCTCTTGTGAGACTAATTAACAAAGAAAGTTGGACTACTTGGTTCTGATTTATCTTTTGTGACATACAGTTAATGTGACATACGGTTAATTAAGAGGGGATGTGGCAATGGGAATGGTAAAATTTGGTCAAATTCTAATTTTCGATTTTTTTTTTCCAATTCTCAGACCATTTTTTACGTCCTGGTGAAATATTAGAAAAAAAAAAAAAAAAAGAAAAGAAAGAAAGAAACCGGAGAGGGGCGAAGCATGCAGTGTGCACCAGTGTTTCCCACAGCAAAATCTTTGCTCTTTACTGCTTTACTCGCCACTGGTCCACTAACACACCATTACTTTGCAGATATGTTTCAAGAATTGGTGTTTCGATTAGATGACTTTACCGTAGAGATGCACGTTTGTGTCTCTGGTTTTATATAAGAAACTTGAGTGCCTTGGTAAATTTCGGCGGGGATTCTGACACCACTGCTAAGCCAAACATGTTTTAGGCGGTAATGATGAACCTTTAACTGATAATATGCATAGTATGAACCAGTGGCGAGTAGTGGGATTTACCCAATTTTTGTGGCGCATACCCATTTATGATTGACTGTGACAACAACATGACACACCGACAAGGCGAGACCCTAACGTGCTTCGCCCCTAATACATATTAGAAGCTGAGAAATTGTCATCGAAAACTATTTGAAAATCGGGCTTCAGAAGGCGCAAATCTTGCAGCTTTACCTTAGCACAGTGCTCCATCCTGGCATCATTGAGTCTAACAAATGTCGTAACTCACCAACTACATCAGATAGCTCAAACTGATTTCAGTGATGATATCGGAATACATCACATTTGCATGCCAAGTTTCGTCACTTTATCCCCATGAATAACAAAAATAATTTTCATTGCCATGTCTCCCATAATTTCGTCACACGGCAGTCACCATTGCTGTACAACTTGTTCAGAATCTCCAAACTTGCACCCTGCCACACAATTAGTTTTTGGCATGAAAAACAGCAGCCCTTTTGAACGTTGCTGTGAACGAGGGCCAAAAGTTTGTTTTGGCCCACAGCACCCATGATGATTCAGCATGGTGGTGATCAACCCCAACAGGAGCACGCAGATGTAGAAAAAAATGTGCCATAAAGTGAAGACCTTACAACTACAGGTAACCCCCGAACAAACCACTGCTGTGCACCATCAACAGAAGTTCTTCCCACAATGATCGGCGCACTTCCAAAAGAGCCACGGGCATGACACTATATGGTGCATGCAGGGCACACACTAAAACTTGAAAAAGAAAACACGAGAAGAACCTTCCGAACAAGTGTGTGAAATAACCATATGCTGCGGGTAGAGCTGCAAGGCAAATGTAATGTTGTAATCATGCAGTAGCGTCATGATTTCTCGTTTCTCTTGCCATTACTGGGGGCACACGGGTCGGTTTTGAGTGAGAGACTAACTCCAACTTCTCAATTTCAAATTAAAAAAAAAAAAATACGTCACCCAACAATAGTGTAATTCAAGGCTGAAGTTCACATTTTAGGGTTAGGAAAATTTATACTGCAGATATTCGCAAGGTCTAGAGTAGGATTCACGACAGGGGAAAAACTGCCATCCACATGACAAATGGTTTGCCTAGGAATAAATTTTGAGCGCCATAATTGAGTACATGGTGCAAAAGCAGATGAAGGCATAAATGGCATAGCATATTTACATGTGCAGTCTCACACGAAAAAGCAGCCATAAGTGCCCAACCAAGGAAGCATGAAGATAAGCCATAAAACAAAGGATGGCCAGTCACGCACTTACCCATTAGTAACCGCCTCGGTCGATTGCTGCTGAGTGTTCTCCACATTAAAAGTCTTCGTGAGAAGTTCCTTCTTCTCGGCTGATTTTGCTTCCGCTGCTTTCTGGAGAGCAGTTCTCGAGATTGGAGGCCATTGAAATGGTCGCCTGGTCTTTTTTTCTGGTGGTCTGCAATATTCCATAATGAGAAAACATCTCTTTTTTTGTTTTGCCTTCCTCTCTTACTGAATTCAGTGCTACAGCACGTATTGCTCAAAAGAAATGAACATGTGCACATGCCAACAACCTTCAATTTTTGGGAAGACACAGCAGTTCCTTTAAAAAACTGTGAAACCTTGTTCTGTAAAAATGCTGTGAACAGACATTGACAGTCACAGCAAAATTGATCTGTGCCACAAAGAGAAATACATATTCATAGACTATTTGTGAAATGTTGATGCACAGCTGATGCATAGGTTCGAATATTTGAGTAGATGCAAAAAAAATCTATATGTGGCGTTTTTTTTTTTCAGAAAGAGCCAAATGCAAAAACCGAAACTAGGCTAAATTTCAAGGGAGCGTAAAGCGCGCCTAAGTATCTTTAACTTCTAAAACAGTTAGAATCCGAATGGGGTCATTCTTGATTGCAACGTGAACTCAAAAAGGCAGTTTCTAATCAAAAATGAGCCAAATGCTGCACCTGTTTCAATCAAACTGAGCCACATTCATTCAACCCAGCGCTGCATCAACAATTGTGACCAAAACAACCAACATGGTCTCATCCAATATGTTTCATTTGTGTCCTCGTTGCTTTGCTATTGTGTTTACATTCTACAATTAGTTTTTCTAGGGCGATTTGGCCCTTGCTGATGGACATGATGTTGTAGGGCAAAACACGAATATAAAGAGTATAAAGGCCGACTTTCCTACTTCTTTTTGCCACTTAGCGTTTCTTTCCGACTTTAGCGCAGCACTATCATGTCCTTCTTTCACTCGAAGACGATATATTCGAAATAAACTATATATGAAATGCAGATATTGGGCACCGATCTATTCCTTGAAGAAGAAGTTATCCGAAACGGCACGGCGTAAATGGAGCTCCGAAGAAGAAGAGCTGGAGCACTTTTCAAGGCCTTCAATAGATGCCAAGAACAAGAAAACGCTGCCGACAATCCAGAATAGTGCGCCTTTTGCCAGGGAGGACCACTCGCTCTTCAATTCGTCGTCGCCATTACGCGCATATGACGGAGCACGGCACCGACAGAAGCACAAGGATGATCTTAATTTTATTGCAAAATATTCCTATACCGTACATTCGAATCGTTTTACACTTCTTTTATGAGCTAATTCAAGCCCAAATAAAATGTTCCAATTTATAAGAGCCAAATAAAAACTTTACTCCTGAATGCCGACGATAGTGGGCTATATGGATTTTAGCCGCAAGACAGATTTGGCTTATTTAGGGGACAAGAACACACTGGCGAAAAATTGTTGGAGCAGGCCTGACCATATTGGCAGTAGCAAAAAAGTGTGTTTTTCTCAGTTTCAGTTAAAGTGCATTTGGCTCTTTCAGAAAAAAAATGCCACATATGCAAAAATTTTCAGATTTATTGTGACTGTATCACTGAAGATGCAGGATTGCGCCAAATATAGCACACCATGCAGATGGGCGAGCAATATTGCTGCCAAGGCTGAAACAAAATCTTGCCGATTGTGGTCTTTTTAGCGTGGTGTATGGAATAAAGCAAAGCAATTGTTTCCTGCGTTCAGGCATAATTGAACATTTCACTTAGTGCATCTGACCACCGATATCTTATGTAAAAGATGGCCGCTTACACATTTGTCTGTTCGCATGTTACGGCGTTAGTATACTTTCCTGCCCGAATTAGCAACCACTGACTTGTGGTTGGGAGCATCAGTTGCCGAGGAAATCGAAAAAGCTAAATAGCGACTTGAACTGGTCGGACCTCATATTTTTTTCACGTACCCAAGCCAATAATGTAACAAGAAATTGCCAGGTACTGTTGCAGGCACCTAAGCCTTTCGTGACGGATCTAAAGCCTACGACCACAACCTAAATCCTGCACAACAGAGCTGTGCTCAGGGGTGAGACGGCCGAAATTGAATTGGGAGCCATTTTTGGAGCGGCACTATTTCGATTTTGGAGCAGAACCTTGATTTCGAGCAGTTAGCGGCATTGAATATGTCATCTTAGGAGCTTGAAAAAACAGATTTCTAGTAACGTGGGGGGACAAGTACACATTAAAATTGGCTTAGAAAATGCGTAACACTGAAACAGCCTTTGGAAAAATTTTTGTAACAGATTATCGCCAGGTATGCGCTATACTACCTTTTTACCTAGCCCGAGTAACAAACGACATATGAAATAATTGAAAAAATGTTCTGCAAACTAGCATAAAAATTTGAAAAAAAAAAGAAAAACGAAAAAGCATCACACTTCTCAAAAATAAGAAAAATGTGACTGCACAAGAATTGTAGCTACATAGCAATAGGCTTTTGCTTAAGATCAGTGATATGATTTAGCATATTACCGTTTTGGCTTTTTGTAGGTCTGCTCATTTAGCTTTTCAAGCATTCCCAGAGCTTCCTGTAGGTCAGCAGTGTTACTCTTTGTCAGGAGAACAACATGATAAGCGCCTTCAGCTATCTGCTCAATCATGCGGTTGCACGGTTTGCGTACCATCAGGTGTACTGCATGCTTTTAAAAGGCGACAATAAAAGCACGCTGCACCGTTTCACCCACTGAAGCTGATGTGGGCGTCAAAATTTTTGCTTTTGAGGCCGTTTTGGAGCAGTGTGGTGCAATTTTTTTCAATTTTTATGCTTTAGGAGCAGCTTGCTGCAGGACAACGGAATTGTACCAAAAATGCGCAATATGCACAGCTGTCTCACCCCTGTGTGCTGCTTGATCTCGGAGGCTGTGCTTTATTTGTATTTGTATTGTGCAGCACAACGTAGATGGCAGCATATTGAGCATTTGGTCACTGAAATGCATACTGTGCCAAATATGGCACATGCCGAAAAGTAATAACGAGCATCGATTTTTAAGGTCACGAGAGATGCCGACATAATTTTTTATGCTTCTGCAGCGAAAAAAAGGTTGCGCGAAAAAATTACAATCGCTGTTGTTCGCATGCCGAACTCTCGCATGCACTGTGAAATCTGTCTGTTTTTCATACCGCTCCAGGGATGGCAACACTTTTTTTATGTTAAGTGCACATAACTATGGGAATTACTCTGGCAGTGTCACATTCTCAACTCGGTCTCTTGCATCCGCAATAATAAATATTAATCAGCATGTGCCAAATATGGGACACTATGCAATAGTGGGTTAAATCGTAAGAGCTGGCAAGTATGCACATGATTAATATTCTGCAAAAGGCCGTTGCAAAATTTGTAGTGCCTTGACCTAGCAATTTCTTGGGACTCTGTGGCAACACACGAAGACTTAATTTTTGTTTATTTGATGGCAATAGGTTCCATTTATTGAATGTTGCATCAGAATGCTACCACATCAGTTCAACATCATCTAAGTACTTTTTCCAAGTACAATTTCCAAGTACTCTTTCATTTCACCCAGTGGGTGGCGCAGCACAGCCCAACAATTTTGCACCATTAAATCCAACTCAACTAACAAACCAAGTACTTTTACAAATAAGGGCTATTGAGGCACGCGAAAAGTTCTCAAAACTTGACCAATCACAGTAACACTGGCCCTCTTAGATTCATTGTAGAGGGGTACCTAGTCAATACAGCTGAAATAATATTTTTTCTTTAGTGAAAAAAAAAGTGTGATACATAAAAATGGCAAGTTGGGCATGTTGGTGCATTATTACAAGATACGGTAGTGCATGAAACACACATACAGAACAAAAACGACAAGAACTTGTCGTTTTTGTTCAGTTTGTATGTTTCTTGCCCTGCAGTATCTTGCACTATATGTACTTTACTCACTCAAAGCATCAAATCTGCATCCTCCCAATGCATTACAATCGTACAGAACCAGTCTGTTGAAAATGCCAGTTGTGCCGTGAAAAGGCAACACAAGATGTTCTGGATAACTTCCTCTAAAGATTATAAAGTACAATTGGCCACACCGTATTGTGGCAAGCAGAACCCTAGATTATGAAGCAAGTGACACCGTAAAAGCAAAAAAAAAAAGGAAAGATTCTAAACAAAATGATAAAAAATTATTTGATTGCTCAACATGGTAAATGTTAAATGATGATGTTCACTATGAACGCTGTGAACAAGCAGCCTGCTCTGCAGCACCAACAACAGCAACCTGCACGACAAGCGGAAGCATTAAAGGGGCTCTGCAACACTTTTTCAGCATGGTCAGAAAACGCTGCCGATTGGTGGTCGAGGCTCCCGAGAACACACGAGCCAAACACTATAGCGCAGCACACGGCCTGGGATTTACATAAAATTCTCAAAATCAGCTAAAAATCGCTTCCTCTTCTCTCGACAAATGATGATATTTACTCAAAATCCCTGCGTAATTCACTCAAGTTCCATGCCATTGATTGATTTGAACATGGCGCGCTTGGTAGTTACTGCAGCCGCCACAAGAGGCCGCCACTTGCTTGCGCACGCGTCATCGCACTGAAAGTACACTGCGCTTTCGGAGAAAAAAAAAGTGCTCAAGGTCATGAGGTGCGCGACGTACGTTCTTCCCGGGAACTGTGCCATCCCTCCCTGCTTAGCTTCCAGCGCTTTCGTCGTGACAACAGAAAAGAAAAAGCAATTACAGCGCGTGACAAATCTTTGTAACTCCACTCGTACTGGACGGATTCTAAAAATTTTTACGCCAGTCGATTCGTGAGGCAATAAGCTCCTTTAGGGAGGCCATTCCATGGCTACTTGAAAAAGTGACGCAGGGCCCCTTTAACGAAATATTTATGTACTGTTGGTCAATTTTTCACCTACTGTCGCACACTCATATCACAAGTTGGTGTTGCTGCAGCAGGTGGGTTTGAATAATTTAACATATGAAACATCAGTCTGAACATTGAATGCCCTGCACTTGCATCCTTTTGAAATCAGTTTTGCGTGAACAAATGTCACAGAAAAGTCATCAAATTATTCATGTCAATATGACTCACACACTAGCTTTAAAAGCATGTCATATGATAAAATCATAGTAGGCAGCTACTTTGATTCAAGTTCACTACTCTTGATCTGAACTTTCAAAAAAGTAGTTGAAATCTGAATTTAGCTTAGTTGGGGTCTGCCATTCTGAACATCTGTGTGTGCACATGCATTTTCAGTGTTATATGTAAAATCTTCAGAGAATCACTTGAACGATGATACCGTATTTACATGAATGTAAGTTGAATCGAATGTAGATCGACCCCCCCAAAATTGCATATTAAAAAAAGAAAAATGCACGAGCGCATTTCATAACGAACTTTACCTTAAGTCATCGCTAAACTAACTACACGTACTCGCTTGTCATCCTCAAGCCAGCTGACTTCATGAACTTCGATGCCCAGGCCCTGCTGGCCTTGATTGGCATCCTCAGCATTCCTGTTTCCAAAGCAAAGACACTGACTTTTTGTGTGGCAATTCCACAGGTCACCAGCAGAGACCGATCGCATAGTTCGTTCACATGTGCCGCAAGCTGTGGAAAGCGTCCGGACTTCAGTCTGCGAAACCACCCGTGCTTGGTGTCACATGTGAAAATTTGTTCACATTGCAGACGCCACTGCCGCACCACCCGTTGAGAAACTACAATCTTGCATCCTGCCGCACAGTTTTTTCGGCATGGAAAGTGACAGTGGCAGCCGTCTTGAACGCTTCTGTGAAATGAAGCCACTAGCTTTTCTTTCTCACCATGCATGAGTGACAGAAGTATTTTGGCCTGGAGCACTCATGACGAAGCACGATGATCAAGCACAACAGTGGCGTGCGCTCCGGCAGTGCTGGTGAATCTAAGCACAGGTTATCAGCTTATTGGCCCACGCTTGCTTCCACAGGCAGATAAGAGAACTTTGTTCGGCAGCTCTGGCACGTGCCGGCACACCGACACATCAGCACCCGAAGCGTGTGCAGTGCACGGGGACAGTCGAAGGCGGGAAAACAGTGTTGCGAGGAGGGGAGGCAGGGCTCGAATGGCCAGGGGCGCATTTTAATTCTCACTTGCTTGTCTTGTCAAACAAGGCTGTCAAAAAATGAATGTGTCGAAAAGAGAAGCTCTTCCATCAACTAGCAGTGCCCTTGAACAAATCGCCGCTGAGCCACTGCTCACTGTCATCAGGAGTGCCACTGCCGATTGGAACAGCAGTTCTACCATCAACGATCGACACTTCAAATATGGCATGCACATGGCTTTTTAATGGAAGAGCCGCTCTCCCAATCAGCAGCAGCACTTCTGACGGCGAACAGCGGCTTGGTAAAAGTTGAAGAAAAAGAAAGTTTTTTTTTCCCTTCAAAGCATGAGCCCAGCAACTAAGCAACAAAATTGTTTTTGGTAGGCATGACTGCTCTTAGAAAACCATGAAGCATGTCTAAACTGTCACATATAGTCAGTCTGCCATTTCTGTCTTTTAGTGGTGAGCCCCTACTGACAAATTTCTCATTGAGCCTCACCTTGAAAACTCAGAAGACAATGTCAATGTAGCATTGATGGAGATCAGTTCATTGCTTGACCCGACGCGTTTAAATATGGACACCAAGGGCTCTGAGCCGTTCATTCCTGGCGTGACAACCTGAATGCAGGATACAAAACAAGAAAACATTAGTTTTTAATTTAGCAACACTAGAACCTTTTTTCAAATCACCATATTTCCATTGATATACATGTTAGCATGCCAATGGACAAGAAATTACAACAAAGAGCTTACACAAGCCCAAACTATGAGCCAAATAAGTTTCAAAATACAAGCAAAATGAGAGTTACCATCAACTCAAACTTTTCACTCATAGAACTTCTACTTGCAGTTCCAAAGACCAAGAAACAAAATCATTTTTTTTGTGAAACCAGATGTGACATCCATAATATAAACTGAGCTCAAACTTTTAAATAAGAATTAGAATTGGGGAAAGAAAGAAACTACGTAGATAAATGCTGGCCAAACAAAAATGTAGACTGAGAAATAGGCGCACCTTCAGCAGCACATCAAGGCCCAGAGGAACAATTTCTTTCAGAAAAGATATTGTCTTCGGTGTCCAAAAATCAGGTGTGACGTCTGCTAGGCGGCAGAGGATAGCCTGCATTGAAAAGCAACATGTAAGTGACAAGCATCAACCAACCACAACATTAACAAATGCACAAATTATACACAAGTATTTCCTGCTTTTGATCAGTACTTGCCCTAATGAAACTTGCCACAAGCTACTACACCAAATGGATGAAAAAAACACCTGTTCCGAACAGTCCTGTAAGCGTAAACATCGGCATTGTGGTCTCATAATGGCTTAGAGTGGCCAAACGAACAACGCAGGTAGGGTTTCCCAACTACAGTAGAATCTCGGTGACACGAATCTCAAGGGGGAGTGAAAATATTCGTATCGCCCGATGTTTCGTGTCATCAGAAAACTAGCAAAATCTGTTTTTCAGGCACGATATACACACAAAACATTTATTTCCATCGAAAGGACTCGCGTATGTCTTTCTGGGACACACATGAATGGACCAATAAGGGACGGCGCAGCTGGCTGCCGTGAAAGCGTGCATCAAAGCTTCACTTGAGGCCAACTAAAAACTAGATGCTAAATTCCGCTCCACCATAGTCATAAGCGAAGATCGACAGGAACGTCGAAACACTTCGTGCCTTTTTTACGTCTTTATTGCCTTTAATCTACCGCTGCATTAGCTGCCCACCTTCGGAACTCACAGTCGCCATCGAAGATTGCGTCGACAGCAACCACGGTTTCATGTGCGGCGGTTATGGTAAACGGTAGTTCCGTCTGCGTGCGCTAGACGTGTATGTACCTTCAAAACTACATCGTTTGTTGCTCTCTATCATCACATCAGCTGCGGTTTTGTCCGCAGTGTTTGTGGAAAGCAGCGACGCTTTGACTAGGTGAGCAATGGACCCGCGTGCACTTCCGGAATTCCGTCAGTTTCATTGTCGCCATACATGATCGTGTCAAGAGCGACCGCGATTTCGTCTACAGCAGTTATGGCAAACAATAATCACAGTTCTGAAAGTGCGTGCACTGGCTGCACGCGTACTTCTGAAGCTTGAGCACGCTGCTCTCAGCCGTGGCTTGACTGTTTCGTACCAAAGTTCGTATGACCCACCGCGACATGGAAAAGTGTTTGGAACATCATATTTTGGCCCACTGGACACAGTGGAATTCAGCTGGGGAATTTCGAGAATTCGTATCAGCCGGTTTCGTATCACCGAGATGAACTGTATGTTTACATCAACGCCTACTAAATTGGTTTACATAATGTTATACGTGATGGGTTCTCAAAAAGCCTAGATTGTATTGGGTTGGATTTTTGTCAATGTGGCCACATCACGCACAGAAATTTCAATTTCCAGGAGATTCTCCTACCAACTATACGTAAGTAAGAAATGGCCGAAATCTGGGAGTCTCCTGGAAAATCCAGGAGACTTGGCAAGTATGCACAATGTTGCCAATAATTGAGTGAAGCCAGGTAGGCGATACGAGGCCATCAATAAAATACACTTGTGAACAATCTGTATATCTCTCAAGCCTGTAATTTGCCATAAATAACAGAAACATGCAAAGGACCAGCGAATTATATTGAGATCTACTGAGCTCGAAAAATCGCCAAAGTTGGCCTTTAAGTGTATACAGTCGCCGACCGTTTATTCGGACTCGGCGGGAACCGCTGAAAAGTCCGAATAATCGGGAGTCCGAAAAAAAGGATTCACCAGAAAAAAGCACTTTTATTGGCTCAGCGGCCGGAACAAACTTGTTAGTGCGCGTCTGTACACATGTACGCTTACGCGCGACCAAGTCGGCCTGTATTTCAGCCAATGTTTGGCCATCCCTGATGGTCGGCAATAGCACTGCAACGGCCTACGCTAAATCCGCATTTGATGGCTGTGGTGTGAGGTGCGTCGTCACGGCAGTCACCGTCCACATGCGCTGGTTCGAGTATCTGACGGATGATCTCATCGCCCAACTCGGCGAAAACTCCCAAGCAACTTCCACCTGGTGAATAACCGCCGCTTTTTTCGCCATCGTCAGGGCGTTGTAGTTGCCGCGTTTCTTTAGTTCCGACGGCGCACATGGAACGGGCAGCGTCGGAGCAATTTCAGCAGATCAGGCCTCGCACGAGCAGGACACAAAGCTCGGGATGCAGATCAGGCCTAGCCACAGAAACATCTGAGAACGCAAACCCTCACACGCCAAAAGGAAACGACGTTGGTCTAGTTGATGTTGCAGCGCTTCTGTAATCTGTTGTCGTACTCTCTTTGTCCGAAATAGGATCCGCGTCGTACTCGTACGCGCTGTCATTCACCTCAAACGCCGCACAGAGCCGACTCCAAGCTTGGCTTGGCTTGGCCTGATGTTTGGCCGTGGTAGCCGTTCAATGGATGCGTGACTGGCTAAAGCCAAAAGACAACCGTTACGTGTAGCCAACAAACATAGCCTTCGAGATCGGTAACTTCCGCGTGGATTTTTGAGACTGGCATGATCTCCAGTTATAGCCAGTGCAACATTTCAGTGCTGGCAACCTAGTAAAAATATTGTAAACATTGCTGACAGCTTGTTATGGCGTTCAACGTCGCACTTCATCAGTATCTCTCAGCCAGCCGGAGTCCGAAAAATCGAACGGCGGGCTGTGGGGCGTCCGAATTTTCGGTCGTGAGTTTACATTACTTCAATCGGACGAGTAGCGGTGCCGTGAAGGTGTCCGAATAAACGAGCATGTCCGAATTTTCGGCGTCCGAATAAACGGTCGGCGACTGTAGTAGATAGACAACCTAATCAATCTTGCCATGTTGAGAAAAACAGGCAGGGAATGAACACTGCAAGGCTTTATGAGTATGCAGATTCTTTCTACTCACTGTCTACTATGTCCATTAATTAAGCACTCTTCTGAGAAATACTATCCTTGAAACTGACAGGGTTAAACAAGGCTGAGTGCATGAGAAACTTCTTAAAAGCATTAGCAGTACTCCACTTTTGTTATTGAATACACAATGTTGATAACGTATAGATAGTAGAATTTGACCCTGTAAGGTTTTGTGGTTTCTTAATAATCCACACAATGAACCAATAAATAGCAGAATGTTGCAGTCGCAAGAGGAACAAACAAACCCCATGCATCTTCACTAAGCAGGATCAGTCAAAGATCTTTACACAGGTCTATTCACAAAAAGATATGGCAACCCCTAGATTCGCCAACAATGTCAATCTCTGGAATTTGATAAATCGCCAATAGTCTGACATTTGTGAGCGGAGTAGTATGTACAGAAGAAAAGTTTTGATGAAGATGATGATGCCGTAGTTTTTATTGGCTCAAGGGCCACGCTTGGCCAAAAAGTGCCAGTGCAGTAAAACCTCGTTAATTCAAAGTCACTGGGACTGTGAAAAATCTTTGAATTAAGCGGATTTTTTAATTAACCAAACATACAGAAAGCAGGATGCAAGGAACTTTGAATTACCGAAAGTAATCAGAGGTGGTCGATTGCTGTGCCTGCTAGTTTGCGGTTCCAAGGGTTATGTTTTCCAGCAATACCCGGTCCCAATTTTGCCGCCAAACCTGGCAAATGGCAGGCCTCGCTGCTGCCAGTGCATGAAAAAAAAAAAAAGAAAAAAAAAGCTATCTCGTGGTCAACTGAAATGCACACCTGCAGAAAATAAGACATGCTTCACTGCAGCACAGTGGTGACACGCGGGCAGCATGTCACCTGCTCCTCGCAGCATCAGTGGTCATGATGCGACCATTCGCCCATTCTTTCTGGTAAAATAAAGAATTTAATAAGGACCAGTGTGAAGGAATTCGTGTAATACTGAAAGTGCTAGTTGGTACATATATATTGTAATAACTTTTTCTAGTGCAGGCTGACACACGGACAAAGATGGTGTCGTTCCATCTCTATGTCCGTGTGTCAGTCTGCGCTAGAAAAAGTTATTACGAAGGAATTCGTGATGTGTTCTGGCTGGAAAACATGATCATTGAAGTTTTCGAACTGAGTTTTTGAAGTAGGCGTTGCAGGCATTCCGCCAGGTGTTGCACTCCGCCAGCAACGCAAGCGCGCAAATTGCTGGAGCAACTGCCAATTGGAGGTTCGCATACATTGCACATTCAGTCAGACCGTCCTTTATTAATTTCTTTATTTTCCCAGAAATAATGAATAAATCATGATGTGTTGACGTTGCGAGAAGCACATGTCATGCTGCCTGCGTGTAACCGCTGTGTTGCAGTGAGGCACGTCTTCTTTTCCGCAGGCGCACACTTCAGCTGACCACGGGCCACTTTTTTTTTTTTTCTTGCGCTGGCAGCAGCGAGGCTGGGGCGATTCATCTGCCAATCATTAGTATTGCTACACTGCATTGCCTTGTGGCTCTTAAGGGCCATCGTTTCTGCGGATTTGAGGTGAAATCGGGATCGCGAATTGGCACATGGCACCCAAAGTTTTCGAATTAACCAGGCTGGTGCTGACCGCCGCTTCAAATTATCCACTCGAATTTATGTTGCAAAATACGGGACCTCAGAAATCCTTCAAATTATGCTAGATTTCGAAATAACTGAGTTCAAATTGATGAGGTTTTACTGTATATGTGTTTTCGGTTGGAGGAGACCAGTGGTGTAGTATGAAAAAGTAAGTTTGGCTCTATAGAGGCCTAACATCAGTCAACACAGGAGTGCATAAAAAACTTATACATACAGATGAAAGTATGGCAGTGACAAGTGGGTAAGACAATGATAAAACACAACCGCATTGCCCGAGTTTATGCTTATTTGTTTGCCCGAGTTTACGCTTATTTGTGATTGTTCTCAAATACTTTTTATTTGTCTGCATGCTTTTGCAGATTGTTGCTGTACATGAAAACAAAGTAGGAACGGCTGGCAGTGTGGTGGCACCTGGCGGAGCAGATCTCAACCCCTCCGCGTGCTTAGTCTCTGTTGCCAGACAGTGCACACCGGGCGCGCACACTGCGGTCACTAGCGACGTATGGGTGTTCTACAAGTTGAGGGGGCAAGGCAGTGGTGAGAAGGAGGGCATACATATAATCTCCTATAGCTGCCTTGGTATACGACGAGTCGCTTAATTTGTGGTGCGAATGATTTGATGATGCTGTAGCCTAAACGCTGACAAAATTTCAAAAGCCGTTTCAGGGTCCCTCTAAAGGCAACTTGCCTGATGAGGTGATGGAAGTGCTTGCTAGATAGAGCCAACACCGACCTCGTCATTCCCGGAGGAATGACGTTGCTGCAAATACTGAAATTTTCGAACATCGAATCGAACAACAAATACGTCATGACCATCATCACCACCATCATCAGCAGCAGCAGCAGCAGCCTATCTTATGGGCCCTGAAGGATGAAGGCTTCTCCCAGCGATCTCCAACTCACCCTCTCCTGCACGAGCCAATTCCATTTTATGCCTCCAAATTTCTTAATTTCTCGTCTGTCCAACTAACCGTATGCCATCCTTGGCCACGTGTGCATCATTTCGTGGTCAAGGATGGCGGAAATCTTAAATTCGTGCGAAAGTGAATTTAAATCCTGTAATGTTTTTTTTGAATATTTTGAAGCACTCGAATATTTGCCCATGCCTAGTAATATGTTAATATAATAATATCTGGGGTTTAACGTCCCAAAACCACGGTATGATTATGAGAGACGCCTTAGTGGAGGGCTGCGGAAATTTCGACCACCTGGGGTTCTTTAACGTGCGCCTAAATCTAAGTACACGGGCCTCAAACATTTTCGCCTCCATCGAAAATGCAGCCGCGGCGGCCGGGATTCGATCCCGCGACCTTTGGGTCAGCAGTCCCTAGTAATGTTAGTTGCTCGAATATTCGCCTCTTTAACCACATATTCAGCCATGGCCGAATATTCAGGAAAATTCAAATATGCATTTTTCGAATCACATATGCTTCGGATAAGGAAAATATTTTTTTGCATTTGAAATTTCGAATATTTGCACACCCTTATAAATAATCCCTTCAAGGATCTCGTACGACGGGAACACAAGCAGTGACTGGAGGCTAACAATGGTCAAGTGATGCAGTCACGTCACATGAAGCAAGCGTCAGTGAGCGAGGTCGCACAATAGATAAGCAATGCTTGAAAGGCTTTACCACCTGCAATAATGTCGGGAGCATTCCTGAAGAGCTGCCTCTCCAAGAGTCTGGACGGCACAGACGACGGGGTTTTTGCAGACAGTGACAAAGACACGCGCAGCGCCGATAAATAATCGGACAAGCATGTCATTCTTACATTTTCTGATGGTTGCAACAATAAATAAAGCACAGCGACACCCACCTTTTGGTTCCCGTTTCCAGTTGCATCATTTCGTATTATAATTTTAATATAGATATATATATTTTTCTTTTTTGTAGAGACCAACAGTACTCCCCTTGCATGATATTCGTGGTTGCATAATTTACGTGCAAATACGGTATACTCTTACTGTATAGTTTCTGTGTCCCATAGCTCTTACTGCAGAGCAAAGAAAGAGTCTATCCATTTCAAAACGTAAGGATCAAGGTTAAGGTGATGAATAATATGAAATACTTCATTGATTTCTTTTTTTCTTTCTGAGAAATCCACAAAAATTTGCACTAAATAGCAAAAGCTTTCTCTGAAGCACAGCTTAGGCTATGAGTGAAAGAAATCAGTTGCGTCTTGCATGAAAATTATTTTCAAAAACAGTGCTGTGTAAATGAAAAAAGTAATAAATTCAACTCAAGGAAGTTCACTACGTAAGTGAATGCTACATGTTCAAACAAGCAATGGTGGGCAAAATGGGTAGGCAGTTAGCAGGGCACACTTTGTTGCCAAACTTTTTTTTAAAGATACCACCTTCCCGGCCTTCCATTCATTAAGAAAAGTATGCGTGTCGATAGAGCGTTGAAATATCTTGCACGTTAGGATGGTAACTACAATTCTGCCCTAATTGGTGGACTACTCTTTCCATCAACTATACCAGCATTATTTTTCATGTTGTACTATGTAACTACAGTGCTAGTATAGATAGGAGATGCATGCACAGCACACACCTGGTGTGGGAAGCTCATGATGGTCTCCCCAAAGACCACCAGCTCAAAAAGGTATGCAGCATACACCAATGTCTCCTCACCAGTATCAACAAGTCTCACGAGCACCTGTCGGCAGGAAGTTTCCAACAAAGAAAGAGAAAGAAAATCACAGGTCAGCCCAGCGCTACTGTTCTTGGCAAGCTTTGAAAAAGGAGTTTACAAGCCCACTTGAGCTGCTGCGTGCACTTCAATTGAATTGAGTCTTTATTTTCATGTTTGGGCCTACATGAAGGATGGTGGGAGTAAAAGCTGCACTATGTGCAGCTTTTACTTGCTCACCAACATTTACAAAGAGCACTTTTCAGAGCAAAAAAAAAAAAAAAAAAGAAAAACACAAAACTAGCTTCAATACTAGTGTCACACAAGGCTTTCAATGTTCATTATATCCAAATAAATGTCAAACTGAATGCGCAGTGAGCAGTACTATACAGCCAGTCCCAACACTAAACAATGAAAATACTGCTGGACTTGATTAGCTTGATGTGAATTGCCATCATTGTTTGTGACACCTACTTTGTCATCCACCGTTCGCACGCCAGAGACGAGAAGGGCCCGATAGAATGTGGCCGAGGCTCCCTTCCTGCAGGCATACAGCTTTGATTTCCGAAGCATTTCTGCAGGCAGGTGCTTATCGTTCTGCGAGTCAACAGAAATGGGAGAAAAAAAAAACAAAAAAAGAAACAAGGCAACATTGTTAGCCAACAGATTTCAGATAAACTGACTTTAGTGAATTGTAAAATCTTACTTCAATTATAAACCAAAAGACACCAGACAAGTATTTGATAATGGCATGCTTCAGTGCTAGTGGACAACAATGACCTGCGCCGCTCTAAAAGGAAACTGTCAAATTTCTGTTTTACAACCAAGTGAAAATACTACCAGATTCACTATGTGTAGAATCTTTACTGATTGAAATGCAATAATTTAGGGCTAAGTAATGCCCATATATTTATTCCCACCGCTCCTTGTGTCACGTTGATATAATTTCAACTTGAACATTTACACCAGAGCCAACCTTATTTTTAGCGGCCACTTTCATAGCAACATGACACGGTGATCTTGACCACATATGCATACCATATGTTAAACAAAGTTTTCGTGTCGCGCTTCAATCCGTGAGGACTGTACAGTAACCGAGATGTCTAAATTTAATGCAACACACAAAACAGGGGCATGTACCAGGCAAGGATTTTTTCAAATGTTCTGCAATTAAATTTAATACTTTCAGTACTTAAAGGACCCCTGACAGCGAAATTTTCGTTGGTGACTTTTTTGCTGTAATTTGTAGCTTTGTGTCTGGTAATCTCTAAATTAAATCGTAAATGCTCTAGCGTATCGTACAACTAATTCTAGCGTAGTTAATTGTGACCATTTTAGCATCACTTCAAAACACCCGCCTAAAAACCACAAGAAACATGGGGCGCGGTTTTCAAATCGGGGCCCTGCGCGCGGTAGAGATTGAAAGTATGTGGGTGCCTCGGTATGGGTTAAACCTGTTAAGCGCGTGTCCCCTCACGAAAATACCTCGAGAGCAGCCCGACAACAGAGCCAGAGGGGTGCGGAACAATAGGCCTCGCCCGGTGCCAGTCGTTGCAAACCTTCTGTGACCCTTCTGTGACGTCCACAATACTTGCTTTACACTTGGAACTTCACACGGGGCCTCTATCTACGTCATACCAGGATGTCGCAAGATGCAGCCAACTCAAGTGAGCACTCACGCTTACTTTAAAACCAAATTAAGATATCTTAAAGGCAACGTTCGTCACTAATAATCGGTCAGATGTGCCCCCGTATACAGGAAAGTCAAACAACACAAAGATCTCGAGGTTTCAATTTTGGTGTCAGGGGTCCTTTAAAGGGGCCCGCAACACTTTTTCAGCATGGTCAGAAAACGCTGCCGATCGGTAGTCGAGGCTCCCGAGAACATGCAAGCCAAACATTATAGCATAGCATGCAGCCTGGAATTTACAATTATTTCTCGAAGTCAGCTAGAAATCATTCCCTCTTCTTTCTACAAATGATGCCATATACACAAATGACCGCGCCATATACACAAATTCACGGCCATTGGCTGATTTGAGCATCGTGAGCTGCATAGTTACAGCGGCCACCGCAAGAAGCCGCCACGTGCCCGCGCTCGTAAGCTGCGCGTTAGAAAAAAAAGAAGTACTTAAAGGGACACTAAAGGCAAATAACAATTTATGTCAGAGTGAAAGCCCAATGTATGACGACTTCTAAAACGGCAATATTATCAACAGCAGTGCCCTACTTACCGAGAAATTAAGCTAAATGTATCACATGATGAGCGCTACGAGTGGGACATTTTCGAAGTGATCCCGATGACGTATGGAAGTCGGCCTACAATAAATCACTAGTAATCAAACTAGCAGCAGTAAAAAAAACATTCCGAGCATCAAAAGACGTAATAAAATGCTGTTTGTTCGTTTCCGCTTGATTCATGGAAAACAAAACCTCCGTGGCGTTGCCATGGGGAACGGCGCGCGTGGTTCAAAGGTTCCGTTTTCGCCGAACTGCGCCTCGCCTGTCTCAGTGGTAGTTTCGGAAACCGGTGTGTCTTTTCACTGGGTGCCGCGGAATGAACTCTTACGCTCAAAGTGGCTTAGTGTCATGCCATTGCGCCAGTGTGCTAAACAGTCAAAACCTCTGCGTGTGTGCTCGCTGCACATTCGTACTGAGGATTACAAGACCAACCGCAACTTGGTGAAGGCTTTGAATGTGCCCATCCGAGCAAGTCCTTGCCGCAGCGCCATTGTTGCTACTGTGGGTCCCGCTATTTCCGCTCGGCTGCTACTAGTGTCGGCGGCCGCGCAGTAAAAGCGGGCAACGTTGTGCACGGCAGCAGTGACGTAGGAAAGTCGTATTTTCAGGCGGGTGATTTGAAGCGCGCTAACGCGATGCGGACCACTAAAAACGCGATTTTATTTCAAAATAAGCACTTCCTTGGCACAAAAACAGCACTACGAGGTTTCTGGACCGCTATTTCAACATTCAACGTCGACTTAATATTTGCCTTTAGTGTCCCTTTAAGGTCATGACGCACGTGACGTAACTTCTTTCCCTTGTGCCATCCCTCTCTGCTTAGCTTCCAATGCGCTCTTCGGAACGAGAGAAGAAGGAAGGCAATTGCAGCGTGCAACAATCATCTGTAAATCCACTCATACTTGACGGATTCTAACCCCCGTATTCTAGAACGTCCCTTCACTCAACGCTTCACCTTGACTTGTGAAAGTTGATGGGAGCGCCGTCTGTAGACAGAATAAGTAATCACATATTAGCAATAATTTGCAGCGATTCTTGAGAAGCGCAACATCATTTTCAGTCGAGCAGTGGTGCTATGCTCAACTCAGTCAAGTGAAGGACGAAATTCGAGCCAAGGCTTGTTCGTGAATACGGGGGTAAAAGCTTTTGCAGTGGTCGATTTGTGAGGCAATAAACTCCTTCAATGAAGTCATTCTATGGTTACTTGGAAAAGTGTTGCAGGGCCCCTTTAAAGTTTTCCTTAATAAAAGCATCAACACATTACTAGTGGTAATTTATTTTTGGCAATATTGGGCCTGGTGAACACCGTCGAGTCCACCCAAAATGAACTTCACTCAGCCCAACACAGCTCGTATGATAAAAACGATAATATGACAAATCGATAAACTTCATTAACTGTCAGACCCTTCTATGCTTGCCAGCTCCAATCTGTGTTCCATCAGCCCACAAGTGCTGATGGAACAGAGCCTCATCCTTGATCTAAATGCGCACACTAAACAACGACAAAGCAAGGAAAAAAAGGACCAGCACAGACTGTAGGATCACTGCTTCTAGGAATCACCTCACCAAACATACAAAAAATGCTTGCCAATAAGGTTCTCACAAAAAGTGCTTCGATGCACAGCATTGGATCTAAGAAAACGAAAGAAGGGCAAAGCTGAAATACTCAACTGTTGATGTTTTAATGGCACACAGCTATACATAGCGCAAATAAAATTGAATAGGAAACTTCCAAAACTTCAAGATTTCATACCAAGCCAGAAACAAACCCCATAACCTGCTCAAAGGGTTAGCCATCATTGGGTGACAAGAGAGCCCAACCAATATGGCAACAAAGTAAACTTCGCCCAACTGCAACACCCACAGCAAGATCGGTGCACTGCCGATCAGTTATTTTCATGCAGTGCTAACCCTTATGCAGTTGCCAATAGTTTCCATGCGACGAGTCACGTATTTCATTCTGGGCCCCTGCAGCTGGACATAGAGGTTCCCTTCCTGGTCGATGTAACTGAGCCGCACAGATGTCATTTGCTCAAGTTCTGGCAGTCTCATGGCCGGAAGACTTTTCACCAACAGGGCATTGAGACTGACATCCCCAGTAGCTTTATCGTAGAACATGACAGTGACATCAGGCATCCTGTTGGCAAGCAAAATACCAAATCACGCATGCACATACATAGCTCACTTTTGAGAGACTTATCACGTACACATGCACATGCAAACACCAATGCCAATCACAAAAGTATTCACTTAGGCACCAAAGGGCATGCTCATGAAAGCAAAGGTACAAAAAAACTTCACTTTATTGGCAGCTTTATGCAAAAGTGAGGGATGCTTTCCCAAAAGCTCCACATGGTTCACTACTCTTTCAGGCTCTCAGTACCGTTGGAAACCAAAAAGAAAGAAGGATAGCATGAGCGAGCAGACATCGATATGGTCCTTTTTCTGTGCTGAATGAACTGCACCACCTGAGTCGGAAAACAAATCAAGGTAAAGTCGCTCAAGCTATATGTGAAAATAATTCTACAGTAACTCCACTGGAGTGTGCGTCATCTTCTCCATTGTCTTTGAAGCTTCTATCCGTTTTGTCGCTGCTGTTGCTTTGCTTGTTAAGTGTCTTTTTTCTACTCGATGCTATGCATGAGCATCCAAAGCAAAAAAAAATGTTACAGGGTGTATGTACAAGCCATTTGCTATTAAATGAACAAAAATTCATGTGCTGCCTGTGCAAAGCTACTGCACGCGCCTTTACCAAAAACAAGCATGCACATTTGTGCACATGGCGCCTCAAAGTGCGCATTGTAACCAAGCGGTACTTTGTTGATTTTTACCAGTATGCAGTGGGTTGTTGCGTTCTAATATGTTGATAGTGTGCTTTATAGGCCCTGATGAGCATTGCAGTCGTTGTCTGAGAAGCTCTACAGCCCAGACAGTGCTGACCAGAATAGCTGATAGCAATGTCACTGATGGAGATTTTTCTGATGAGGTTCACGACACGCTCGAGTTTCTAATGAGTAATACTTCTGCAACCCTTGCGAGTGTTTAGCTGCTGCGGATGACTGTTTTTTAATCCCCCATAGCCTGCATCGAATGGAAATGGAACAGCTGAGGATTGCCCCGCTAGCAAGGATGAAGAGAAAGCCCAACCTTAACCAGCAAGCAAGACTGAAGTAAAGTGGGCTACAAAGGACTTCACACCTGTGGACACTGAATGACACGTTGCTCCTCTTACAAGATCATTTTCTTAATTAGAACTGCTTCGGTACTTTCCAAATAAAATCTTTGTTTACCTGGCACATTACACCAACGTGTACATGTTGCAAGCAGAAGGCCTTGAGCTAACACAATCATTACTGCTGTACACAATAAGCTGTCATATCAAAGTCAGTGGAAGATCATATAGTAGCGCGAAAACATTTTTTTTCTCGCCTCATTCAAGCTGCACCAAAAGGGCAACGGCTTCGCCGGTGCATGCATAGCCCTCGGTGATGCCTCAGTGGCGAGCGGCACGGCATGGAGGAGGAGTCGGCCGCGCCCACCTCTGAAATTACACTGTCATCTCCGTGCGATTGGGACAGCCGGAGAGAAGCATGCCGGCGCACAATCTTAGAGGCCATGCTCCATGCGCCGCAGTTTGCAAGAAAAAAAGCAATCGGGCAGATCCCGTGCACTGTGAGAATCGATGTAATGCGAAGCAGCCAGCAAAGAGCTCCATACATCGCCTTATTTATCCTTGAGCCAAATGAAATCATTCATGCCATGGCATCTAGTTCACCATATATCACATGTTTGCCATGCATGCATGCACAGTCTGGTATATACTATGCTAATTAAACGTATATTCTGGTATATACAATGTATGACCTGTCATTTATGTTCATCACGCACTCATGTCATGCCATTCCAATTTTGGTATATATCTAGCTAATAAAATGGCTGGAAGCGCACCATGACAGTGTCATGAAAACATACCGTACATGACATGCATAACATGATTTGCATGTTAGGATTTGTCATTTATGTTCATCATACAGTCACATCGCGCAATACCAATTTTGGTGTATATCAAACGAGCGAAATGGCCATGAGTGCGCCATGAGTATGGCATGTCGATCATGCCATACATGACATGCATATCATGGTTTTCATGTTACCACCTGCCACTTATGTTCGTCATACAGTCGCATCGCACAATATCAATTTTGGTGCATATCAAGCTAGCGAAACGGCCGCGAATGCACCATGAGCGTGTCATGTAAATCATAACGTACATGACATCATGCCACGGTTTTCATGTTACCACCTGTTATTCATGTTCGTCATACAGTCGCGTCGCACAATACCAATTTTGATATATATCAAGCTAGGAAAAAAGCCGCAAATGTATCATGAGTGTGGCTTGTAAATCATGTCGTACATGACCTGCATGTCATGATTGCCATGTTACCACCTCTCATTTACGTTCGTCGTGCAGTCGCGTCGCGCAATACCAATTTTGGTGTATATCAAGCAAACAAAACGGCCATGAGAGCGCCATGAGCATGGCGTGTAAAATCATGTCGTGCATGACATGCAATGTCATGATTTTCATTTACATGTCAGTTATATTCGTCATACAGAAATGTCTAGTCACACCAGTTTTCATATATATCCATTCATTTAAACAGCCGTGAGTACCCCGAGACCATGTCATGTAAATCATGCTGCACATGACATGCGTATCATGATTTGCACGTTAAGACATGTAATTATGTTCGTCATGAACTCTTGTCACGCCATACCAATTTTGGTACATATGAAATTAACAGAACGGCCGCTAGATCCCCAAGGCCGTGGAATGTAAATCATGCTGTTCGTGACATGCATGTCATGATTTTCATGTTATGACCTGTCATTTATGTTCGTAATACGGTCATGTTATGCCATACCAATTTTGGTATACATCCGATTAACGAAATGGCCAGGAGAGCACAAAGTCATAGGCGGCTAGATAGATAGATACGCTCAAAGTCGCAGAGGTTAGCTAAAAAATCCTTTGCATTTAAAAAATATCTAAGAATGTTGGGTTGTGCACAGTCGACACTTGCAGTGCGGTGCTCAAACACAAAGAAATAACAGCTTTGACAGTTGTTAGTTCACACTCGTCCTGTGTATACCTCTGTGTCCTTTTCGAGTGTACTTCGTGTTTATGCAGTGCGCTGCAAGTGTCGAGCTGTGACAGTTGTTCCTTCGCGCTCGTCCTGTGTGTGTTCTTTCATGCATCCTTTGTGCTTGAGCAGCACGGTGCAAGTATCAAGTTGCTTGTCGTTCTTCGTGTGACATTCTAATTTCTTGCTATCACATTCACTGCTTCACCCTCATCGCGAAACTGACTTTTTTTCCCCGGAGCAGTTCTGAAAAACGGCACCACGTGCGCTCAAGCCGCATACTGCTTCTGAAATGGGGAGTTTGTTAGGTCGACACGCCGATCTACCACATTAAGGAGGTCGCAATGTCAATATGAGAGTGCACTTCTTAGGAAATTCAAGCATTTTCAAGTACGGGAAAAAATTCCCGGACTTTCAAGGGCCTTGAAAACGCATTTTTCAAATTCAAGGGTTTTAAGTACCTGTACACACCCTGTATTCATTGCAACCAGCTTCTTGGGTGCCAGCTCAAGTCAGACAAGGAGCTCAAGAAGGAAGGTTGTGGAAGTTTTAACCAGTGTTGGTGGTAACGTGTTACAAGTTACAGCGTTACCGGTAACGCTTAACTTTTTTTGATAATTTAGCAACGTACTCATTGCCATTTCAGAACTGTAACGGGTAACGTACTTACGTTAACATTTTTCAGTACTGTGAAGTGTCATGTCACCCGTTACCTTTTATTCCAATCATCCTGCAAGTTATTCAGAACTTCTTCGTCTCATATGTGCTGCTTTCCCAGAGCTCGCCCCGACATTTTTTTGTTGCAGCAGTGGGCTGCTGCCGGCCTGCCAGGCATTGACAATAGGAGTACATCAAATGTCTATTTTGCGTAGGTGCGTACATATTCATGAAGAAGCGAGGCAAGCATTGGACAGCTTTGAAATGCAGCTGTTGCTTTGATTACACAAGTTGTAGTTATTATGAAGTTCTTCCTGCAATACTCTAGCGCTTAGAAGAAAAACAGAGAGCAAATAGATAGGACAAGAGGGACAAGAAAATGGGACGAGCGCTCGTTCCGTGTTCTTGTCTGTCTTGACTCTTGCTCAGTCGTGCTTGCGCTGCTTTTATTTTAGGACAATGAACCAACTTGCCCAGCAAAGCATTCTACTCTAGCGCTGAAGAAAATTTCAAAACGAAGTTTGCCTCTATCTACCTCCAACGGTGGGTATACGTTTTTATATTTGGTTATAACATAAGGTATTACATAAGCTCCACCCACAGAACTGTTGTACGCCTGCCGGTTATCTGAGAAAAAAGTCGCAATAACTGGTTTCCGCTCGAACTGTAAGTATCTTTTGTTGGCAAATGCAAATACTAGGCATGTTAAAGGGCCCCTAAACCACCTCCGATAATTTTCTGAACTTTTCAAGTAAATGCGCGCATCGAGTTCAGAATGCCGCCACGATCCACAATGCCAAACGCAGCAGCACTATGAGCCGCGGGCGCCCCTCAAATTTTCAGAAACAATTCCTTCTCCTCTCCGTGCCTTTCAGCATTCCTCATCCCCTCAACGTTCACCGTGACGTCAACATGTCATTTGCTTGTCAACTACAACTCGCTGGTACGCGCACTTGCTGTTCATGCTCCTCACACGGTGAGGAGGAACACTCGGCCAGGAGAAGAGACCAGCCGACAAGCGAAGGAAAGAGATAAACAAGCGAGGGCGTCTTTTGTATCATCGAACACATCTAACTCCGCTATAACGACACCGTTTCAAAACATTCTCACGGCTACTTGTTCGTTGTAGACTCGTGCACAACTGCAACACCACAACTAAATTTCGACCTCTGGGTGGCTTAGGGGCCCTTTAACAGTTCAAGGTTCGTCATTAGTACCTAAAAATATTACGTTTGGCTGAGCAGCGATGTCAGAATACCTGAAGAAATTTACCAGGGCGTCCAATTTTCCGATATAAAAACCGCGGCACAAATGTATGTCTGCATGGAAAAGTCAACTATCTGAAACCCTCGAGAAGTGCTTGACTTAACGAAAATGAGTAAGTGCTTATTGGGTGGAGCATTTATGCACATCATCTGTGGGAGGGACAGCAGTGGCTGTGGGTGGAGGTGACATTTTTTTTTTAGGTTGTAACCGACTATAGTTACTGTTTCTGAGTGAACAAGGGTGACCTAGAGCACCTTCACATAAATACTCCGAATTTTCGCAATCATACTGGTTAAAAAAGGAAAAATTGTACACGTTTGCAAACATCTTTTTCCCCCTAACTCAGCCGTGTAGCATTTCTTTATGGCTACAAAATTTTAGCATCTTTCTTGTTAGTAGAAGCACACAATTAGAACTACTGCAAATTTGTTGAGAGTTGAGCGATGCTTTCTTTGCAGAGTGTTGACTATGAAATGTCATTTTGCGTTTAATGCCACGTTGAGGAAAATGGCTTTAGCATGTGCCACAGATATAAGCCATCACAGGCAACTTCATAGGCCACTATAATATTGCCGAGGTCTGGCACCTTTGCCCAAAGTATTCTCATTAAATCAGTATTTCACTGAAAATCATTGTTTGGGCTAGAAGTCTTATGTGAAATATAAATATTAGCTTTATAAAACTGTTGCTGTAAGTTACTCAAGCGAAGGCGCACTGATTAAAATGTTTTATCCCGGAATAACGGCAGAAGTAACTTTCGTCACTTTTCTTCGGTAACGATAACGGTAACACGTTAACTTTTTCCGAAGGTAACATAGGCCGGCAACATGTTCCTTTTTTCTTAGCATATGGCTCCATTGCACAACCGCGCGATAGCACAGTGACGGTACTAAAGATTATATCAGAACTTTTATAGGGAACAAGCTAGCAGAGCGGTTGACCCGTCTACATTACCCTGATACATGTGTGCACATTTCTAAAGCCATCTGCTATGGGAAATGTGCAGCACCTACAGGTGGCGCAACAGTCAACGACACCAGTGTGCTAGCAGCACCACTAGCGGCCACTCCCATTTCCACCTTCGTGCTACGAATCGTCTCTCCGTCTGCTATGCTTGCGTTGTATGTAAGTGTGTGCACGAAGACAACAGGTGTGATAAAACAGGTAGGCTTTCAGAAAGTTAACAGAGCAGGATTCTTTTAGGGCCTCAAACGAAGAGAAAGAACACGTGACAGTGTTGGAGTGCACTAGAACTATCGAGTGGCATGACCACGCCTGGCCTCCTGATGCCTTCCGCATCGACCATAGCTGCCACACTGCTGTCGTTCACTACTGAAGGCGCAGTGCGCAAGAACTGCCAGGTGCATCGGTGGCACCTGGCTAACCCGGCGCTATTTTTGATGCGGCTTTCATTGTGTCTGTCACTGTTAAGTCTAGTACTTGCCATTGTAAGCCTTTATGCAAGGAACATTAAAGGGGCCCTGCGACACAATTTGAGCATGTCTTTTTCATCGGTTCTTCTGGTACTGTGGAATGCACCGATATTGTTACGCAAGTGGCAACGCCGAAATTGAAGCGGTTATAATTTTAATTTACGGGATAAACTACCTTGATTTCGGATTATGGCGACACACACCGGCTATTTCTGTTACAGGAAATGATGTGATGTCATGTGACAGTGACGACAAAGACCATTTGTTTTTGATTGGCTTAACGCGACACGTGACGCGCAATATTCATATGGTGGCAGCTAGGCCATATTATGGAGCCCTAAGAGGAACAAAACCCCTTTTTATGCTTTGTCATAAACAAATGATTCCTGTTTCTGATATATTTTCAAAACAACGAACACGACGCTAAGTGCGCTGAGGAATGGTAATCAAACGATACTCTTCCGCATTTTGCCTTTTGCGGCATCGAGCGACACCGGCCACACCGGCACCTACGAAACACGCAACGCTCAGTGCGGCACGATGCTGTCAACGAAAAAAAAATTCTAAACGCTTACCGGCCGATGCCTTCCGCGTCATCGGGCGTGAGCGTTTCGTGTGGGCCCATGGAGCCATCCTCGCGTTGCGCAGGGCTCAGCGACAAACTTTCAATTTGCAATGGCGTGCACGACATGCAAGCAATTGCTGCGTCGCAAGATCTCGCGCTCGAGGCCTGTTAGGTCTTCCAGACTCATTTTGTACACTACACGACAAATCATGCGAGTGTCTGCTAGCTGACGCACGTGGTTTGTCGTAAGCATGGTAACGACGCCGTCAAAAAGAGGGGTAGCAATGTACTGTGTGAAGGCCACCATGAGGTGACATTTCCCATACGTCTTTATAAGACGCGCACGGTGATTGGAAGCGGCCTTTGACGTTAGCGGAAGAGTGAAATGTGAAAGGGAACGTTTCTCGTCGTCGTCTGCTTGTGTCTTGAACTTTGAGGACTAATTACATCACTTTTCGTGCACCAATTCATATAATTCTTTTTGCGTTCGTCTCGGCATTCATTACTACACACATTTGCGGTGCTAAATAAGGCAGTCGCAAAAGTGTCGCAGGGCCCCTTTAAAGCTTTAAATGAATGCTTGCTTCATAAATGCCTTTGAGACATACTGCAAATTAGTTGTAGCCAATGCGATTGCTGGAAAGTATGCAAAATATAAAAATGAAAATATAAAATGAAAGGCTGATTGACACGGTGAAGATTCACAATCTCGATGTAAGCCGAACTCGTTGCTGGGCTAGTTGGTACATACTCTGAATTAACTAAACGCTGAACCACCGCCAGAAGAAACAGAAGAAAGAGAAAGGGGATCCATTATTCTGATTTCTTCTGTCTTAATTGTTTCTTCTGGTGGTGGTTCTAGTTTATTCAGAGTAACCAAACACTTCATTGGAAGTTAGCCGTGCTCAGAAAGCTGTGGGCTGAAAATATTATCCTGTCGAAAGCACGCCAAACATTTACCTTTGGCAAGCTGTGTATAGTACGTCTCTTTACAAATCCGCTTGATAAATGTGACTTTTTCGACATTATGAGGGCTCAAAGATATCAGAAGCCTAACGTAATTGGACGAGAGTTGCACCGCATGCAAATAATGGTCAACCTCATGGGCGCTGCATGGATATTATTAATGGGGCGAGGTAGGGAGGTGCGACTCTACTGTCCTTATTTGTATGTGTGTATATATATGCACATATACAAACTAAAAACCACTGCCCCTCCTGGCTACACTTCTGACAGTTTACAGATGGAACAAATTTATAATGCAAAACATTGTCATCAACAAGCGTTCGCTTGCTTGCAATGGCATTATGCCAATAGAAGATCTGGCGCAATATAAGCTGTCAACAGAAAAGGATAACTGGTTAGAGTGAACTTAAGCAGAATAACAGACGAGCTATACGCACATCTGCACTTTTTAATATGCTTGAGAGAACCCCTGATGCATGGAGTTCGTGCCTCAGAGGTGAACGGGCACCTCTGGCTCGGCTCCCTGGCTTGGCTTCCTGATATTTTAATCCTTCGGAAGTCGCATACCTGATACACGGTAACTGTGGAAGCACGCGGTTGAAACAAGACATTCGGCGTTAAAGAAACCGCGCAAAACAGGCTGTGGTAGTAAGAGACTGTAACCCACAACCGAAGGAGAAAACGGAACCAAAGACAACGACGATGGTGTGCGCGAGCGAGACGCTCGCAAAGCTCGAGAGCTGCAGAACGTCGCCGGGCTGGAAGAACGCGGCCAGGCAGCCAGAGCACCGGTCGTTCAGCCGAGAGACAAAAGGGACCGAGCTGCTGCGACCAGACCAGCCGGGACGAGCTTGGTGTGTCGCGGGAACGAGCAAGCGTTACGGGCCAGGCCTAGCAGCTGTTCCTGTGGTGAACGAGCGTGCGGGCCAGGAGCCGAGATCGTGGCCTCTGTGCCACGTCCAGGCGGTTCCGGCACAACCTGAGCTGACCCATTCCAGAGCCGAGATTGTGGCCTCGGCGCCACGTCCAAGCGGACCCTTTTCCGGAGCCGACATCGTGGCCGTGGTGCCACATCCGAGTTGGCCGTCGTCAGCGTGGGCCTGTGCGTTCCACGACGAGGAGGTCATCGTCTGCTCGTGCACCTTCGCACGACTGCATCACTCACCTGTCCGCTTCGTGCTGGCATCGTCGCTACCTGACTGCGGTACTGTGAGTGACGCTCGACGGGCCTAGTCGTCAGGACGCGCCGATTCTCTCGCGTGTGGTTTAATAACTCTGAGATTTAGGACTTAAAGGATATTTGTATTGTTCAGTCAGACGAAGCGTGTGTAATTGTGTGTGTGTGTCAAGTCGATAAATGTGTTTCTTGTTCGTGCCTTGGTTTTCCTGCATCTGAGGGCCCAAGAACCACCACACAGGCACAATAAAACTGAGTCGTCACTAATATAAGTGTTGTGAGAGTGTTATTTTTACTCAGGTTACTCATGAAACAATCGAGCACATGTGAGCTCATATAAGGATCAAATGCTCTGGATAGCATAGGGACTGCAGTCAGAACAAGTGTAGGCTTTCCTCACGGGTTTGGTACTTCTTCACTTTTTGTAGTGCGCCCATAGACACTTATGATGTAGCGCGGCTCACAGTGTTGCTTGAAAACCGCACAGCATTCAGTGAGCATCTAGGAGGACCTGTGCGAATTCCGATTGTCACCTTCTTTGTGGGTCGGCTGGTCGGCGTAATTTTGGCACACCTGCATATTCACTCGTGTAACATGGCCATCGGAGCATCCCCCAAGATGAGACACAGCTGCTTCAGTCATTCCCCTGCCCCTTCTCGTACACTGTGACAGAGTGTGTTAAAAGGGTGATGCATGCAGCAGGCCAGGCTGGCCTGTCTATGCTGGTTAGCTTAAACCCGGAAGCATATGCCATCACCATCGATGTCTGTATGCATTCTTTTTTGTTATTTTGTATGCTTATTGCTGAGTAAATGGCGACTTTTGTGTCCGACATGGGTTGTAGCCAGTGTAAAAATCCTTGCAATTAGTACAACTGCCGATCCCGAAGGCTACGTTTGTTGGCTACACTTAATGGTTGCCTTTTGGCTTTAGCCAGTCAAGTATCCATTGAATGTGTACCACGGCCAAGCCACGCTTGGAGTCAGCTATGCATGGTTTAAGATTGTAATAACATATCTCAAGCTAGTTGGTTGATCTTAACAAGACAAAAACAGCACACGCACATGACAAGGATGGAGAGAAGGAACAAAGGGCACAGTCGCTGATAAAAAACTGGAGTTTTATTGCTCATACGTTGCAGTAATTATACAACACATATCAACAACAGAAAGGAGCAACAAAATGAGCAAGGCCAGCACATACACATTCAAAGCAGTCAATGAGAGTGAACCACGATTATCCAGCCCCTGATAGAAAAGCTAGCTCTTTATCTAAAAAAGCTATAGAAGGGGTATTGACGCAGCTGTATATTAGGTTCATGATATTTTGGGCCTCTATGATTTCTCGAGTCACTTTGTCACCACGTCTGCGCAGCAGACTCATAATCTTGGTTCCCTCTCATTGACTGCTTTGAATGTGTATCTACTGGCCTTGCTCATCTTGTTGCACCTTTCTGTTGTTGTTGATATGTGCTGTATATTTACCTCGGTGTATGAGCAATAAAGCTCCCGCTGTTAATCAGCGCCTGTGCCTTGTGTTCCTTCTGTTCATCCTCGTCAAGTGCGCGCTGTTTTTGCCCTGTTTGAGACTGGTTTAAGCCCTTGTCAGTTGTTTCTGCAGCTGGGCCTGAACTGCAACGTTTAGCCTCGCGCTTTGTGTTTTGCTCTATTGCTTGTTTCTTGGCGCGCGAGGCCTGATTTGCTAAAATGGCTACGACGGCACCCGTTCCATCTGCGCTGTCGGAACTAATGAAGAAATGCAGCAATTACAAGACCTTGACGATGGCAAAAAAGCAGCGATTATTCAGCAGGTCGAAGGCGACCGACCTCAATCCGAAGTTGCTAGGGAGTTTCAGTCACGCTGGATGATGATGAGATCGTCCATCAGGTCCTTGAACCAGCGCAGGTGGACAGTGACTTCAATACAATGCGCCACCCACACCATAGCCATCAAATGGGGATTTAGCTCAGGTTGTAACAGTGATATTGTCGACCTACAGCAGTCACCAAACACTGGCAGAAATACAGGCAGGCTCGGTCACACGTAAGGGTGCGTGTGCAGACGCATATTGACAAGTTGTTCCAGCCACTGGGTCAATAAAGGTGCTTTTTTCTGCTGAATCTTCTGTCCAGACTCTCGATTATTCAGAGTTTTCAACAATCCCCGCCGAATCCCAATAAACAGCCAGCGACTGTAAAGAGAAGTTACAACAATGAAAGTCTGCCAAAGACCAGTACATATGAGAGCGGCGGGTGTGGTCATGTACTGTGCCGGTCTGCATTTCGCCAAACATGAAGTGGAACAACACCATTCGCAGGAGAAATTAGCAAAGCCTATATCGATGAAACAAGCCTACACGTGTCTCAAGAGAAAAAGTTTACAGATGCGACCTACAACACAAAGATTTCCAGCTGCCAGTTGATTCACAAACGATCGTTGACAGCAGTGTTTAAGACAGCAAAGCATTTAGTCGTGACGTTCGAGCACTGCGTCCACTTGCTGTCCATTAATGCTGACAATTGGTGAGCGATTGTCATTGAAATCTTGCACCATAGCAGGAAACGTGCAGTGTTGTAGAAGGAACGGGGCAATTTTTCTCTCACAATCAGGTGTGTTCTGTAGCATTCCCGTCCCTCAAGCTCTAATAAACCAGTCTTAAGATATAGTCTTATTTATACCGAGATACACGTTTTAGAAGCACAACAACATTTTTAGAGCAATTATTTCTTTAGTCACAGAGGCAACCAGCTGCAGCACTTTGGTCATCTGGGCGGGACCTCTCAGACTTCACAAGTCCTATCCAATTTTAGAGAATGTACACTTGCAGTGCTAGACAGCAGCCAACAATGCAGCCCATATGCAGTCCACAACAACTGCATGACCAATGTATCGTCAATAATGCACAATTGGCTCCTGCGATAATCACTAAAACAGCCAGGAAATAAACCCCGAGTATTTCCAAATCTCGCACTTCACATACATCTGCAGAGGCTTCTTATGGTGCTTTATCACTTTCAAGTAAGGATGAAATTTCACTGAACAGATAACAGGTCAACAGATTTGTTTGAATTTAGCAAGATTTTGAATTACCGTATTTAGTCGCATAATTTGCGCGCTTTTTTTGATGAAATTGGAGCTCAGAAGAGGGGGATGTGCAAATTACGCGGAGATTTTGCGAACACATCTGAAATAACATGCAATATATAGTCCTAACGCGCACTGTATAATACATTAAAAGAGAAAATAAATTATAGTGCAAACGAAGCGTACTGTTTATTTAACAGAATTAGCACATACTTTAACCAGCCAGATTTGGTCATGCACGTTCTAGTCAGAATCACTGGTCGAGAAGTTAGACTGAGAATCATCACCACGGCCGCTGTCACCGCCCTCCCCAATGCGCGTCGTCCTCAGTTCTGTCGAGCGCGACAGCCCCGTCTTCTGGAAGCTCTTCGCGACAATGCTGGGAGTAACCAGGTGCCACAGCACGGCGATACCAGTGGACCTAAGCTCTCGTGCATATTTGAAAAGGTATTCTTCCACGGCAGGAAACTTTCCATGCTTCGGTCCTCGGAACGCTCTCCTTCCCGGTCTTGTATTCACTCTTCTGGTTTATCCAGTATCGAACATGACTCTCATTCACACTGATGTGCTTGACGGCGGCACGGTTCCTGTTTTTTTAGGCAAACTCCATAACAGTGAGCTTGAATTTTGCCGCATAGTTATTGTAGCCCAGCGCAAGAGAACAGTGAAAACGCAACTTACTGATCGCGAAACCTAAACCTCCGAAATCAACCAAGGCTGCATTGCAGCGCGGACATGGCGCGGAGGCAGAGGAGGAGGAGCAGCGAGGGGAATGTTGGCACGACTGGCCCTCAGACGCTTCCGTTGCAGAAAGTTGTACGTGCCGTGTCGCGTGCATGCATTCGCACGGCGGGAGCACGCTCGAGCATTTCCTACAAGAAGAGGTTTGGGTGTTCAGGTACGGTTGGTACGGTCCCTAGAATACCGTAGTTCGGGGGTTTCCGGAGAATAGAATGAAGTACGAAGGGACTTTGCACTTGCAACCCGTTTTGTGTATGACTGCGTTCACCAACTCGGTGAGGGCCGCGGCCGTCCAAGGTCTCTGTGCATGCGCGCCGGCGAGCTGGCTCAGGCGGGGCGGGGAGCGCAAAATATGCGATTAAATATTTTTTTTTAGCAAGGCTGGCTAAACATTAGGGGTGCCCAAATTATGCGAGGGTGCAAATTATGCGGGCAAATACGATATTCTGCTTTATTTAAAATCAGAATTTTTGTCTTGGGCCCTACCGAGTTTGACGTCCAATATTTCAGATGCTCATATTTTAAACAAAAGCTACAATACCTTAACCATGCTTTATTTTATCGCTGGTAACAAGACTGCACCCCTTGCACACTGGGAATTGCATTCAGTTGTGCCATACTGTTTGCTTGCAAAGAACAACCACAAGCTGAAGCGGGTGAAAAACGCAGATCCTCACCTGTCTTTAACTATGGCAACGAGTGACCTGCCATACAGAAGTTTATGCACCAGTTCGTTCACCTCCTTGTCATCCTCGAGATCCTCCAAATCGGCAAGGCGGCAGCGCACCACCTGAAAGGGCCATAGGCTCTCAAACAAGAACAGCCAGCCATACAAATATCTGCAAATATGGGGCTCTTTGGAAGAGCACTAAGTTGGGCTAGATGGTTGACGTTAATTTTGTAATGGTTTTTACTCCGCTGTAACAAGGACAAACATAAGAAGAGAAGACTGCGCACATCCTGTCTTTTCTTCTGTTTGTCGTTATTAGAGCACAGTAAAAACCATTACAAAATTGGTCTCTTTATTGTTTTCCAAGAACACCTGTACTAGTTCCATCATCACTGAGAAAAAAGGGTAACAGTAAAAAAAGTCACAGTTTCGCCAGAAGGGCAAAACCAACGCATGCGATAGCAACAAAGGGGAATGTTATATGAAGTGAGGCTAGCAGCTAACTCCTTTCGGATCCAATATGGCATAACTCTACAAAACAGAGGCGTAAGGGAACACGGCCACCACAGCAAGCGACGCAACCTTTGTGCTGTCTATCATTCAATGCAAAGTACGGGGTGAGGGCACAGCATGCACTAAAGTACGAGCCGTCTGCTAACTTTCGCCGAGACAGCGAGTGCACAACTGCGCCCGCTCGATCAAAGTTCGCAGCTCCTGCCAGAGCAACGCAGCTTCCCTCCGGTGTCCACCCATGCACCTTTGCACAATGGAGACGGCCAGTGTGTTTCATTTCTGCTCGAGATGCAACAGGCGGCAGCCCTCGCACGCTTTCACTCACACATAGAACATACGGCACGCGGAGCGATGTTATCAATTTGGACTTTATAGGGAAGATGGCGGCGATGCCGACGACAGAAATGCACCTAGAGTGTCCATATAATTGCTATCGCAATAAAACAGTTTCAAAATACATGCTTCAAAAACGCCCACTAATGCACTGCACAGGTTATCTTTTGCAGCCCTGGCCTAGTCCGAGCTCTGCCAAACGCTTTCGAACCTGGCCTTTACCCAAAGTTTAATCATTTAAAAAGCACAAATTTTGCTTTAACAGCAGAGACAAACCTGAAAAGGAAAACGGAAGAACTTAGAATCCATCTTATGCAGAGCAAGACTCCGAGGAATGCTGTCCATAGCACCATGGTCAACCAAAAAGATTTCAATCTGGAAAGAACACAAAAGTTATGCATTATCAAACCTTCCTTGTGCCTTACTTTCTTCTCACTGGAAAACAATGCATCCTTGTTGCCCTAACAATGAAGTTAATCAGAAAAGGGCTCTCATACTGAATCCACAGTGCAGAAAGAGCACATTTTGCTGAGCACAACAGTCGTGTACAGAAAAACCTAGCATTGTTTAAAGGCGCCTTCACAAGCAAAAATAATGGATCCCCATTTCAAGTATCCATTTTCTCATCAGCTAAGAAAGATGTTTCTACTGAGTATGTTCTTCAGATGCAAAACTGCTCCTTACGAAGTAACGGTAACTATTACTTCCATCGCTTTATGTCAAATTATGGTTTGAAACGTTGCTAGAGGGTGTCAGTTCTTTTTTTCATGCAGAACAGCGTATCTACGTCCTAAAATATCAATGGCAGTCACTGTAATGGCACAAGAAAAAAAATTCAGCACAGGTACATTAAGCAATTAGGAGAACCGTGAGACAAAAAAAGAAGCGAAAAGACGAAAAGATTTTTACCACACAAACACAACACAAGAACACAAGCCCTAGTGTCGGTCCTACTTAACAATTTCTAGTACATCGGTTAGTCTTTTCATTTTTTTTTCTTGTCACTCCATTTTCTTAATAATCCAATTGCACCAACTGGCCTAACTGTCAGTCCTACTTTACAATAAGCAACCCAGAAATGTTTTTATTACAAGTAGCTCCGTGTAACAAACCTTTGCAATCGATCCAACAGTGATGCAGTAAATGTTACTCGTAAAGCTTGAAGCTTGTAAAATGTGGGGACTTCACAAAACTGTAATAGTGTGAATGTAATCAAAACACACTAAAATACTGTGGCACAATTCTGCTTTAGCAATGTTCAGCACACATCACCCATAAATGTAATAGCTGACCCAAGGATGGTGACAAGAATGCCAATGTGGATAGCAAGGCAACAACTACAAGGACAGCAACGACAGCACATAGGTTGCATGTCGAGGACCTTTCATCCCATTTTTAATGGAAAGAAATGTGTTTACTGGACACTTTTGCCACGAAAACAGTCATGAACATAGAGGCCACGCCTGCAACAGATGTGAAAATTGCCTGAAGTATTGTTAACTCTCCCTATATCCTGTTGATGCCTTAGTGTTGCCACTTTCATATTAATGAAAACCAGCAGATAATGAAGCCACGGAAGGTATAGGGGACATTCATTGTACTGTTTTAAGTCTATTTGGAGCCTCTTAGGCGCAGACACCGCAATATCATTATAAAGATATCCAGTGGGAGACTCTAGATTTATTTTTCAATTTACACAAAAACATCGATCTACTTCATCGGCAATAGGTCGGCAATAACAGGTGGAGCTCACTCAGACTCTCTCAAGAAATATATTGTGCACTGAGGGCTCACTCGGATTCAGACTCACCAATATTTTCTTCAGCCGGACTCACTCGGACTCAGACTCACTAAAAAATTTTCCTCAGCCGGACTCACTCGGGCTCTACCTCGCCAAAATATTACTCACCCAGACTCACATTCACAGCCCGATCTGAGTCTGAGTGAGTCAACTCCCGAGTGAGTTCGCCGACCTATCACTGCATGTAAGTGCATTGTTAGACTTTTGCTAATAACAGAGCAGAAAATATGTTTGAATTCCAGTCGCAGAAAGAAACCTCTGCAGTTCCTAGTGTTGAATGCAATCAAGCCCTTAATCTTACAGCAAAGTTGCACATAAGACGCAAGTCGAGGGGACCCCAGGATTTCATTTGAATTAGTACAAGTTCCTATAAATATGACTTGGGGCAACATACCAACTTGTGTTGTAATGTTTATTGTTTGTTACGGCCGCAGTAACATCAAAAGCAGCTCAGAATGATTGTCAGTGAAGTTTTTAGATATCAGCAATACTCGTTACTGGTACTCGTTACTATATTCGATACTGGTACTCATATGGCATGTGCACAAGTGTGTAATTAAGGGACAAAATGTGCTCCGTCCAGTGAAAGCTGGTAGACCCTTCCCAATCATGGCCCACTTTTTCGCATGACATCAACGTACTGCGGTGAAGGTGATTTAAGAAGCATTTGGCATGCGATTGACTAAGACCAGACCGTCTTGATTTTTTTTTGCTTTTCTTCCACAGTCATTATGAGATTGCTGGTGAGCGCAGTTTGGCTGGTTTGACCACTTTGTAGGCAGGCAATCGACTTTATTTGCGACTGTTCATGACCCAAAAATGCAAACATCTATCTCGAAGTGACAAAGGCGGCGCATATTTTCTGGCACAGAAAAGCGAAAAGTCTGAATTAAACAAATTTATGCAATGGAGCAGTTTGAATTGAGTGGCTTTGAGTACATCAAAAATGCAGTACATGTCAAACATTCTTTTGAAACAGTGTTGCTTACGCGCTCCACACACTTTGAAAATATTGCATGTCATTATGGTGAGCTTTAGCGGCTCCCATGCCAGCAGGAACGTGTGCAGCCACTAGTTACTGTGACACTCCATTCACATTTTGTATGAAAAGTTCAGTACCTATGATTAGCATATCTTATCCTCATAACTTGCCAATGCAGAGATCCATGCATTTCCAACTGTGTCAAAAGAGCATTGCCTTGTACCACATAAGTGACCTATTGAATGAACATGCACTCTGCAATACGCAAATATTTTGTCTAGAGCTTATATATGCAGCTTGTTACCAGAGGCGTAGCCAGAAATTTTTTTCAGGGGGGGGGGGGGGGGGAGGCGTCAACCATCCTTTTTTATGTTTGTGCGTGTGTTTGTATGTGTGCGTGTATATATACACATGCAAAATCGAAAAATTTGGGGGGGGGGGGGTCAACCCCCCAACCCCCCTGGCTATGCCCCTGCTTGTTACCATGGTGTGAACGGCCTTTTTAGATGACATTAGTTTATCACGTCAATAATCCCATACAGAGCAACATTACTTCAAATAATGCTGGCACTTCAGTGAAGAAAAAGAGCTAAATTTGTATGCAACTGAGGCAGAGCTTCACCATCTGCAACCTTCTGGCGACCATGAAGTGCCTGCACATAAAAACATGCATGCACAGACATAAAATGTTTGCTTACCATTTCATCTCGTACTTGAAGCACTTGCACTCTCATCCATTTGCCTTGAATATTTGCGACATACAACCCCAATACTTCAGGTTCATAGACGGGCTGCGGGTATTTAGTATAGAACTTGCCCATCTCTTCAATGAGTGCATGGTACTCATCCTTTGAAAAATGAGGCAGAACAGTCCATTATCCAACAGCTGCTTACCTAACCAAGGTCTTTTGTTGTTCATTGAAAAAATTTATGACTAACTTTAAATGTTGTGATGCTTTTAACAAAGGCAAGTATTGAGAGGACTTCAAGTAGTAGACTCTGCTATCACTTAGAGGAAAGTGTGCTGGCAAAACAATGACCTGATGCATTATCCAACCTATCCAACACGATGCCATAGTTGGCCAATCTGAGACTGAGTGAAAAGACACACAATCAAGAGACATTTTTTGTGACATACTGCTGTTAAATGAGGAAAACTAAGAGAAAACAGAGCGATTATGTCCTTGGTGGCAACTACCCATAAACCAAAATATTTCCACATCTTTATATCTCGTTGAAAATGACTTCTTTTTACATTTCCTTTAAGGGGTCATGAACCATCCCTTGGGTTTGGTGGGAAAGCACATCCTGTGGATAGCAGACACTGCTATGAACATCTTAGCCAAATCTTGCAGTCATGCGTGACAAAGAGTTTAGAAGCGGAGCGTGAAGTTACCATTTTCTCATGTGCCCTTTTTTCATACACTCTGCCCTTCTTTTCATCCTCTTTGGAGCTGCCAGCACTTGCTGTTTGACATCACAAAGTAGATAGCATGCTATTGGCCAATAGCCGACATAAATCAAGAGCGGCATTTGGATCAGATGTGCTTCTTGCCACGGGGCGCCGCCTTGCTCCATAGTCTGCCAATGCACGCTCAAGGCCATGAAGCGCACTGACACAATTTTTTTCTCCCATACCATCCCTCCCTGTGTAGCTTCCAGCGCACTCATTGTGACGAGAGAAGAGAGAAAGCACTTACAGCACGTGGCAAACCCCTGTAACTCTGCTCATTCATGACGAATTCGAGAAATTTTTGTGGCAATCGATTTGAGAGGCAATAAACTCTGACACTGAGATCATTCAATGATTCAATGAGACACACAGCGTGTTGACTTCCGAGACGCCATTCCGTTTCCCCAGTAAACGCATTGTTTCACGTGGATTTCCTACTTCCGAGACCCGATAGAGTCCAATCTGTCAATTGTTGCGCGGTGCACACAGCAAAAGAAAGGGCCCTGTCTTCTGCAACACACAGGGGCCCTTAATTAAAACGGTCAATGTCAATGGACCGCACAGACACTTGTGAAACACATAGCGGATTCATCATCATCATCAGCCTGTCTACGCCCACTGCAGGGCAAAGGCCTCTCCCATGTTCCACCAATCAACCCGGTCCTGTGCTTTCTGCTGCCACGTTATACCTACAAACTTCTTAATCTCATCTACCCACCTAATTTTCTGTCTCCCCCTCACGCGTTTGCCATCTCTTGGAATCCAGTCAGTTACCCTTAATGACCACCGGTTATCCTGCCGACGTGCTACGTGCCCAGCCCATATCCATTTCTTCTTCTTGATTTCAACTATGATATCCTTAACCCCAGTTTGTTCCCTGACCCACTCTGCTCTCTTCCTGTCTCTTAAGGTTACACCTATCATTTTCCTTTCCATCGCTGGCTGCGTCGTCCTCAATTTAAGTTGAGCCCTCTTTGTAAGTCTCCAGGTTTCTGCTCCGTAGGTAAGTACTGGTAAGATGCAGCTGTTATATACCTTCCTCTTGAGAGATAGTGGTAGACTACCATTCATGATTTGATAATGCTTGCCGAATGAGCCCCGTCCCATCCTTATTCTTCTAGTTAGTTCACTCTCATGGTTCGGCTCCGCGGTTACTACCTGTCCTAAGTAGACGTACTACTTTACAACTTCCGGTGTCTCGCCACCTATCGCAAAGCGCTGTTCTCTGCCAAGATTAATCTACATTACTTTAGTTTTATGCATAATAATTTTCAAACCTACTCTTCTACTTTCCGTATCCAGTTCAGTAATCATGAGCTGTAATTCGTCTCCCGCGTTACTCATAGCGGATTACATAGGAACTTTATACGAGAAAGCTGGAACTGCAGGGGCAAATTTAACCACCAGATATGGCGACAGTCTGGCAACAGATTTGTTCAACACCAGTCAGAACCCTGCCCTGTTTTCTTGCGGGTTTCCTAGCAACATATAGGCCAATCTTATATGTTGGTGCCAGCTGAGGACTTCGGGTGACTGATGACCGACGGAATACAGTGCCTCAGTGCATTTCGTGACTTATTAGCATTTCCGAGCACCATCTCGGACGAGGGTACAGCAAGCGACTTCATCAGTGCAGATGACGACATAGCTGTTTCTGACTGCATCAATGCAGAGATCATGGCTGACGTGCCGCTGCTGCGAAGTGGACCCAAGCAGTGATGAAGATGCCAACGCCACTGCTAAACAACCTTTCACTGCGCTCCAAAGCTTGCATCGGCGTTCAGCGTCATTCATCGCTGTTGTGGCCCAATGGAAGGTGCTGAATTTGCTCATTTGGAAAGCTTCAATCATATTGAAGATGACTTGATGAACTTGAAAACACACAAGAAGCAGGTCAAGTTTACGGACTATTTTCATGAGAAATTAAGTGCATTAACTAGCAAAAGAAGAAGTCACATAGTCCTTTAGCCTACTGTGAGCAAATCGGCGTGTTAGCGCTTGTTATTACAATTTCCAAAAACCATTTCCAGACCTGCAATGTATTAACAAAAACCTTAAATACGCATATTCTGTATGAACTATTTCACTATCCAAGTTCCATATATCTGGGATAAACTGTATTGATAGAAGCTTTGTAACTCCACCCTCTGGATTCGCACTGTCTGGGGTTTAATCAGCTGCAGAAGATTCCGCACTGCGGGCACACTTGAGCCAGGTGCAGTGCAAGTGTCCTCAAAGGGGTGGTTCCCGTACTTTGTAAATAGCCACAGCACAATCCTATAGTATGTACACTGTAACGAATGGCCACTACTCTTCTTTTTCCCCTCACTTTTTTCAACAAAGCACCTTCTTTTCAGCAATGACAGTGGCCCTTCTGTCAGTACGCATTCCCCAGTATGGCTTTAACCTCTGTCGCATCACTTCCACCCGCTGCTCTCTTCTTTGCCAGTTCAAGGGTTCGAATGAATGAAAGCACTTCCTTTGAGTGTGGCCGCATAATTGCTCGGAGATGGCCGCTCACCCGTGACCTTCAACAATTGACTGGAGCGGTGGATCTTCCGACTATGCCAAGGTCAGACTATGAAGACAGGTTTGTTGTCAGAGGCGGCTTCAACCAAATCAAATTCAAACTTTGACATGGCGGCACGGAGCAAGAATTCTTGAGGAGGCGAAACTGCGCTCGCTCGGGCGTCCTAATAAAGTCACGGAATCGGGCCCAGCACTGACACGCCCTCCGTCGTGAGAGTCCGCTAGTGGAGAAGGAAAAACGTGCACATCGCACTCTCTGACGAAGCTCGCCGGTTCAAGGCTATTCGGAGGCGATTTGCCGTTCGTGCTTTACGCTCTAATGGGTGTGTTTTTTGTGCGTCCTTACCAGCTCCCCATTTTTCGGTAAATTACCTAGGAAAATGACGTCACATAAAGGAAAATTACTTGAGTGATATATCTTGTAGAATGTGAAATATATAATTTGATAACGTGAACTTGATAGGTTAGGTATAATTTTTAAGGCGAAAGCCTTAGATGCCTCATTAAATGCGAAAATTGACCATCGGTGTCTGCGTCTTGCGTCGCAGCGTCAACATGAGTGATGCAAAAAATCATCATCACGTGATAAGGTCATCACATGACGTTATCATGACGTCACAGATCATAAAAATTTGCGATGTCATCATGAATTCACATGCCGTGACATCATCACATGACATCGTCGCTTTGTACTGCCTCCGTAATCGGTGGGCCGATCACGGAGGCAGTGGTGCCTAATCTGACATCTCCTCGGTAGTGACGATCCAGTTGTCGACATTAAAAAAAAACGCAAAAGCTGCACGTCTTCAGGGGCTGCTCCATGCACGTGCAGTGAAACCACGCATGCGCACACGGCATCGAAAACAAAGAACGAACTCCATATGCGGCGCGGCCCCACATATGCGGTGCGAACTCGAAGCGTAACGAAACGGAGCAAGGATTTTTCTTTTTTAGTGGTGTCACCTCGTTTCACGTTAACGAAGTGCAGTTCAGAGACTACTGTAACAATCGAAGAGTGGTGCTGCCAGCGCAAAAGCTGATTTTCTTTTTTTTTAAGAAAACCGGCGCGGTTAGCGTGGTGGCACGGGCAGGCGGCTGGATGAGGTTTGAAGGGAGGGGGGAAGGGCACGCCCACGCGCGCACCTGCGGGGGCAACAACACCGGCTCAAGGGGCGCAGGCCCACCTGCTCACCTCGCGCACACCCGCACGCACAAATGAGCGCTCACTCTCGCCTCGCAGTCACCGGGGCTTCGAGCGCCCCATGCCGCCGCTTTGCGCTTCGTCGTAGGCGGGGCAACCACAGAAGATGCATGCGGCTCCTGCTCGTGCCAAAATGACAAAATTCAGGGCAAAATCCCTAGGTTGTCGGAGGCGAACATTCATTATATCAAGGGTGTCTCCCGCTGCCATTTTGTTACGTAGAGGTTGTAAATACATGTTCTTCTATGGAGTAACGGTGGGGAATATAAAAACTTCGTAATATCGAGGAATTCATTGTATGGAGGTTCGTCATGGGCAGGTTTAACTTAGTTCTAAAAATCTACTACACGATAGAGCACTACATCTATGTTGACGCGTATATAAAAAAAAAAAATGGGCCAGTGACGACTTGCTCCACGCAGCACCGCAGACATTTTGTAGAATGCACGCGCAATGTAGTCTATTCTATACCCTAATCATGCGGTCAATGTATATTGGGCAGACTGGCAGGTGCTTGAACGAAAGACTCAAGGGGCACTATTATAATGTCAACACAGCTGTTTCCGGTCATTTAGGGTTGCATTGCCGAGATTGTGGATGAGTTCCATGCTTTGAAGGCACGACAGTGCTTAGCCACTCATCAGGCAAGATGACCAGATTAATAATCGAAGCTGCATGCGTAGAAAAACAGGATGGCGCATGTGTAAGCATGGCATCACTAGCACTGACCGAGAAAGAAAAACAGTTTCAGTTAGATGAGCAAGCCATTGTTACGAGTGGACGACAAGTGCACGAGATTGTTGAACAGTTCTTGATTTTTATATGTATGCTGTATATTTCATGCACTGCAGCAGATAAAAATCAGTTGTGAGTCAGCGCTCGTGTGTGTGCCCCTTCTATCCCTATCTTCTTGCGCTGTTTTTTCGTTACAATGCTACGAAAAGAACTAGCTCCCCAACAAGCATTAACCATGAAGGAAGCAGGCTTATGCACGATAAGGTCAACCTGAGTGCAAAAGTAAATGGTACCCTCGGCTAACGTTGTTTGGTTTGTGGGGTTTAACATCCCAAAGCACCCGAAGCTATGAGAGGTGTTGTCATGGGGGGGGGGGGGTCTGGAGAATTTCAACCACCTGGGGTTCTTTAATGTGCACTAACACTGCACAGCACATGGGCATCTAGCATTTCACCTCCATCGAAATGTGACCACTGCGGCTGGGATCGAACCCGCAACTTTCAGGCCAGCAGCTGGGCACCATAACCACTACATCCCCACAGCAGCTAGAGAGTAAATATACTTTATTACTGCAGCACCAGACCCCTCTACACTTGCGCATTCCTGCTGGAAGACTCACCCTGATACATTGGTGCAACAACACTTCATGCACTGTGTGTGCTAAATGCTTAGCATCACAATATCTGCTACCAATGCAATGTGCCCCCTTTGCATTTGTAGAAATGCAGCCTTTCCTACAGCACCTCAATTACGGTTGCTTGCCAGTACTTGCCATAGCCCAATCACATGCAAACATGCAAATCACATGCACACATCACGCAAAATTCAAACTTACAGAAGTATTCAGCAGTCGGACGTACACTTGCGTTGTGTTAACAGTACAGGTTACATACACTTCCCAGTTGTTTCCCGAGGGAAGGAGCATCTTTTTCAATGCAGTGCTTGTCGTCTCAACTGCATCAGGCTGGCACACCCAGTCATGAAAAACCAAAGTGAAGAATTTCTTTTGCTCATACAAGCAGCAACAAAGTCAACAATCTAGATACTACAGTGACACAAAGGCAACCCAAGTAGAAAATTTCCCGAAAGGTTTCCTGAAAATGAATTTTTAAAATTTTTAGCAAGTTCTTGAATCATGCCTTTGAATGCAGACAAGCCTGTGTTCGTGACACAATAGCCTACATCACTACCTCCCAGAGCAGGCATTCAAAATCAAACAGCTATTCTTCAGCACGCAAATCGTCACTGATATCACCACAGTCGAGTTCGAAAAAGCTGGCACAGCTCGATGCATTGCCGGATTGCATTGCCAGTTTCTCTTTGTCCACACCAGTGCCATATATACTGCGCTTACAAATTGCAAAGTGAACCACCCCACCTGTTGCAGAACAATACCATTTAAAAAACAGCAATATCACAATACAGTACACGCTCGGTAATTCATACCTCGTTAATGCAATTTTTCAATAATTCAAACTATGGGGCATGGTCTATACAAGCTCCAAAGAACTCTTTGCATTAAGGAGCTCATCAATTCGTACGCAAATTGGATCTGCCATGGACACTTTGAACTATGTGACGTCATGGCTGGCTCTCACACTGGTGGTAATATTCCCCAATAAGCAACAGCTGACATGACTTGCTAACCACTGCCGTCATCATCCTCTGATAAATACTGTCAGAAATTTAAACCTCAGCACCGGTGCTCTGGAATCTCAAAGGCTTATGCTTTACAGTCAAAAACACGTCATGGCTGCCATGTTCATTTCTTAAACTCATTGATTGCATCGACATCAGTATTCCTCTGCGGCACACAAAGGCACACGGGTTTATGCGTTTGTGTTCTACATCGGCAGCTCTCTCCAGCATTTCTTTCAGTGAAAACGGCCAATCAACTGCAAAAACCAATGTGGTCATACAATTCTGGAACCTGCAAAGCTACATAATTGGGGCAAGTTTACACGATGACATCATTTTTGGGCATTTTTCGGAGAAAGACTGCAAGCGCCCAAGATGTCTCGTCATAACGTGATGACTACATAAAATCACAGTTGACAGATGCAGCTTGTTACTGTAAGAATAATTAACATTGCCCGTCGTAATCACATGAATACTTGCAATATGAAGACTGTGTGCTCTGCTGCGATCTGTATCACCATTCATGCCGTGGAGTAAGTGCACATGTGGGATATTCGCTTATGTGCGAACGGCTCATAACCCCATGTAATGTGCAAGCCAACCCAAAAGCTTTAACATACTAACACTGATGGCACTGAATTGTGGCAATCACTGTGGCCGCCGATTAAATAAATTTGCAGTTTTAGTCAACGCGGGTAAGTGATGAACAATCACAGACATGTTGATGAACTTGCATAAAACGGGCAGTGGTGACTGCAAGAGACATGCTTTACACACTAATAAGATGAACACGAAAAAGGATAAGGACTGTGACTACCATTTTGTGAAGCTTTTCTTTTTTTTTTTCGAATATGCAGGGTCGATTGGATGCCACATGTGCTTTCCATTTGCATGCCAATAATAGGAATTTCACAGGTGCATGACCAAGCAGCTCATGCAGTGATTGCCATCACTTTTTAAGAAACAAAAACAGAAAAACAATTATCAATTTCTTTTTTAAATATAATGTGACTGTTTCAGAGGTTCTTCCACTTTTTTCACTATCATATGCTGCTGTTATTTTATCACTTTTGTTAGTTCAAATTTCCCTTAGTTCAAAATCAGCAGGCCTCACCGTGAGATTCAAATTCACGAGCTTTTACCATATGGCTGAAAAACACAAAAGTTCCCCTTTAAGGAACAACATGTGCTATGTCCTATCACCACCACTGGCCCCATCCCAATCTTACATCTTGCCACATGATACTGATGCATTGCAGTGAAAGTAACTTAAACACGCAAAGCAATGTACAGTGCTCACAGAGTGAAATGCAACAATTTATGGCTAAGTAATGCACATACTTCCATTTTCACCATCTTCAGTTCGTGTCTATTGGCATAATTTCAGCTTGAACACATACATCAGAGCCAACACCGCCTTTAGGGGCCAGGTTCGTTGTGACTTGACGTTGCATACCAGCCATTGTACTAAAAGTTTTGATGTTGCGCTTCAACCCTTGAGCACTAAACATTTGTGCGTATGACACTCCATTTGCATGAACACACTGTTTTATGTCTTACAGTGCCTAAAACAGCAACCGCACGATAGGCACGCGCTGTAGCGTGACGCAGAAAGAAAGTTGCTTGTGTACTTGTGTTATCGCAAATTATTGACCGAAATCAAAGTTAACAGGCTGAACCATAAATAAAAAAAAGGCCACACAGAAATGCAGCGGCAGTGCTGGTATGATTATTAGGGCTGTGCGAATATTCGAAATTTCGAATATTTTTCGAATAGTGTTTGCTATTCGATTCGATTCGCACTGAAATTTTACTATTCGAACTATTCGAACTTCCCAAAGACAAAAGCAGTCAACGTCCGGTTTAAAGTGACCCCTTCAGATTTTTAATGTGCTTCACCTCATTACACTCTCGTATTGCGGCAAAGTTGCCTTTCAAGCTCCGTTACGGCCGAACTTAGCCAAGGGACAAAGTCCGGTTGGAAGTGGTCCCTAGATTTTCAATATGCTTCACCTCATCACACCCCCGTATTGCGGCAAAGCTACCTTTCAAGCTCCGTTACGGTCGAACCTAGGCAAGAGACAGTCAACGTCTGATTGGAAGTGGTCCCTAGATTTTTATTATGCTTCACCTCCTCACACCCCCGTATTGCGACAAAGCTGCCTTTCAAGGTCCGTTACGGATGAACTTAGCCAAGAGACAGTCAACGTCCGTTTGGAAGTGGTCCCTAGATTTTCAATATGCTTCACCTCATCACACTCCCGTATTGCGGCAAAGCCGCCTTTCAAGCTCCGCTACGGTCGCAAATGTATAAACTCAAGAAAACGCTGGTTCCAATATGGAGATGAAAGATGTGGCAGAGTTGGGGGCTCAATTAATGCTGTTTTGGACTTGAAATTTGGGCAGGAAGTCCGAAAAATCGGACGTCGAAGCTTTTTAGCATCCAAAATTTCAGATGTTCTTATATACCGACGTCTATGAGGCAGATTAGGAACTCCGGACTTGAAGGGAGCACACCCTTGTCCACCACATCAGTCGGCCTTCCACAGCAGTTGAAAGAGGAGGAGAGGCTGAGGAAATGGCATCTCTGCCTATCACGTGTAAAGTGTTGTCGGCAACACTTTGGTTGCACCGAATCATGTACATAAATACAATTCGGCCTCTACATTGCCTCACTCTTGATAAGAGAGACAACTATGAAATATGACCCCACCAGCGCTTCATCAACCTAGCGAAAAGAAACACTTTCATGTTGCTATCTCACAAGAACATACTTAGGGATTCTCTGCAACTTTTTCTGTAATTTCACTTCGAATTATTCAAAAAATGTGTGAGAAATATTCGAAAATTATTCGAAATTATTCGATTCGATTCGCACTCAATCTTTATTATTCAAATTCGCTTCGCACCCATAATTTTGCTATTCGCACAGCTCTAATGATTATAAAGGCCAAACTATAGGCCTTAATGAGACTGACAACTGGTGAAAATTTGTGCCAAGATCCCGGTGAAAATTCAATAACCGTGAAATATAGTAGCAGAATCAAGCATTCCTTTTGCGATTTGAATGGGATTTGCATTTTTAATTGCATGTGAAAGTCAGAAAAACCGGAACGTTGCAATGCCTAGTGGACAAGCCTTGGAGCTGTGCAATGGAGCCGTTCGGGTTGTTTTATGTAGTCTGCTGCTGTTTATGCACCATAATTCATGCTTAAAACTAGTCTATATTATTAGGCATGCTCATTTTATCCTGTGCTTTAACGAGGTAAAAGGAGTTGACACTGAGAAGCGGCACTGCCTTCACGGGAACATGGCAAGCCGCAGCACGTGCATTCATGCAGGTGCAACAAACCGCAGCGCACAAACATAAGCTGCTATCGCGCTCACTTACAACTGTTTGCAGCATTTGTTGCATGCACAATTTCATCAGCATTGCAGAATAAAAAAATTGTTCGTGGTGTTCTAAATGTTACCACTCTATGATTAAACACACTGACTGATAAGCTTTCCATTGCACTAAAGCAAACATGTACCATAGAAACTGGTTGTCAGTCCCTTTAAAATAGGTGGAAAGAAGGGAGGGCCTCACGGCCCCTTTGGAAAGCTGTTGGGGTTCTTGAAGGCCAGAAAATTCATTGGAATTTGTGAGTCTCTCAGAAAAATCAGGAGAGTTGTCAGGTGTGTAGACCCTGTCACCAAATTAGTATGCAGTCGAGCAGGTCAAGTTGAATTTATTGAGTGACACGCTGTAAGCGGTCCAAAATTCCTGTCATCTTTAGGGTTAAGTTTAGGTGGACTAGTGGTAGTTCCACTAAGCTGTCAAATATGATCCTTACTCAGTACTGTCGAATAATTGAATATTCTCAATGTCCGAATGAATCGTCTGCGACAATACGGCCTTTTTTGTGTCCAGCAATAGCAGCCTATTTTCTAGTGCACCACAGAAAAAGCTCTGCTCTGTGAAACAGAACAAAAAAAAATGTACCTGGGGAACTGCTGGTGAGCTTGTCTGAGGATAGAGAATGCAGCATCTGTCGTTCCAACTGAATGAAAAATAAAGGAAAGGCAATTATGAACTGGCAGTGCTATTTATTCTTCAGCCCTCAATAGAAAACCTTGTTTATTTAATCACTTAACCCATTCGCTTGCACAGCCGCTGTTGCGCCAGCCACCAATGAAAAGGTTGTTTTTGCACACTGCTGATAGGTGGCAGCACACTTCAAGCGGTTTTCTTGTTGCTTGGTCTTGTTGACACCAGATAGAGACATATGCGCACAGTTTTGAGAGCAACTGGTAGAAAAGAGTTCTCGGAGCTCAAACACATTTTTCTCATTGTAAACATGGCAATGCAGGGAAGTTGAGGTCTCTCAGGGGAAAAATTTCTTCGAATTTTTTCTTGGACAGCGATGCTGAAATTTAATATTTTAAAGCGGTACTGACACAAAATTTCGTGGCCGAGATAGCCTTCGGGATGGATCCCTTTGAACATGCATGTATCATCTGCAAAATATCAACAACGAATATAGCTTGGAAGGTATTTCAAATGAGCTTTGAAGTTTGCGTGAGTTATCGACACCCCTGCTCTGTTGATACCCTCAAAGGTGATCCTCAGTGACCCCCCTACTTCCCTCACGTGACCATGCTGCAACAAGTTATGATGACGTCATAGTCGCCATTTTCTTTGCCGCGTTCGCTCCAGCAGTCTTCTTCTCGGTGGCTGCTCGCGAACAGCGCGGAAGTGCGTCACAGTTCTGTGTGCTGACGTGATCGAGCGCTGCACCCGCTAGGTGGTGATAGTTGATGATAGGTGATGATGATAGGTGATGAGCCTGTAATTATTTATCTGTCGTGCACTGCAGCAAATGATGTGCCATGTTATGACTAACAGGCCCCCAGCAATACATTGCAGCAAAAAAACGTGAGGCCAAAATTTTTGTGTCAGTACCCCTTAAATGATGATTTTTCATGGCACACTGAGAAATTTGAAAGCACCAATAATGATGCTGCGCGAGGAGAGATTTGTACTTCTCATCCCCTTGCAAGTCCCTTTCAGGGTATTTATGTACAGTAGTGTTGAGATCAAAATAAAATAAAAAATTCTCTCAAGCGATGTAAGCAGTGCAATATGCTATGGATTTCATGGAGCGCCACATGCTGCCAACAAGCTCCAAAATGTGCTGCAGACTACAGGCAAAGGAAACCGCACCAGACAACCAGAAGCAAAAGGGTTAAAGATATTTTACAGGACTCGTAAAAGGCAGTGCATAAGGGGGTAATGCAAAAAGAGAAAATTGTACAATGCAATAAACTACACCACATTACACTGGTACAGTAAAAGCTCGTTAACTCAGATTTCATGGGACTGGGAAAAATGTCCAAATAAACCAAATGCCGAATTATCAAAAGCATCAAGAATACAATAAATAAATGTCTTTTACATCAATACACTTTCATTTTCTTGATGAAGGTACAAAAATCCTGTACCTATTTTGCATAAGAGCAGTGTAAAAGCCGCATTTTCGTAATCCTGAGACTTCCTTTTCAATGCGACCACGATGCCAGACTCCCGTGTTTAATTAGCCCGAAACGGGCTCTGCACCCTTCCCTTATTACACACGCCACCACCACCACATGCACATTACGACAGTTCTTTCACAGGTAAAATGGCCGGCATCTGACAGTTCGTCCATCACAATGTAGCAAACGAGTTTTATGCCAGCATACTGACCGTGGCTGAAAGCTCTTCAACATCTCCTGCCATCTTTGAGTTTTGTAGCATTGCACAGGCATTGCATAAAGTTAAAACAAAGCTGCTGAGTGCCTGATCTGCATGTGGACAAAACTGTGGTCACTAGCTGATGACGATAGCGATGCAGACAGTGCCGCCTCGTTTCGGTTGACTGCGAATGCCTTTTCCGCTCTTTTGGGTCGCTCATTGGCGGCGCTTCGAGGATCGTCCAAATTAACCGGGTTGCGGCCAAATGTGACCAAATTAACGAGAGTTTGATGCCAGTAAACGATGCATATGCTGGCCAGGACCAGGGAACACATCCAAATTATCCTATTTTTTCCAAATCAACAAGGGTCGAATTAACGAGCTTTTACTGTACAAGCATTTTGCATGAAAATTAATAAAAAAATTTTAGGGAAGCAGAGCAGCCTATCAGTCATCGAAGCAAAGAACAGTACCACGAGATGAATTTTTATATTGCAACAATATTACCAATATATATACCATAACTAAGCAGGCATGGGATCTACTTGTTTAAATTTGCTAGATGACTTGCAATGATATGGCAAGAGCTATTGAACCAATCTGATCTGGGAGAGTACTGCTTCATAAATGAATGGCTTGTGGAGGTGCACCATTTTTAAATGCATTTGTTGTGCCATATATGAGTGCATAGCTGGAGTGATAATGTAGTTTTGTTTAGGAGAGGCACGGTTTGCCTGGGCATGCTATGGCTGGTAGAGTGCAGGCCCGTAGCCGGAGGGGGAGGGGGGCGCCCCCCCCCCCCCCAAAAAAAATGTTGGTGAAGTAGATGTTTTTACCAAAAATAAATAATGAATATAGGTTTTCTTTCTCAAATATT